>NC_072480.1:23455000-23756250 GCF_027574615.1 Eptesicus fuscus
AGATTTTTCTCATGCTTTCCACCCTCATGACGGAATAGTTCATTTTGCTTGCTCTTACTCTTGCCCACCTGTCTCACATTATACAAATCCTACTGGTTCTTCAGAGGTCACTCCAAATGGCTTCTCGTAAACTCTGTCCATAAGATATTCTTCCTATTAAAAACTAGGGATATGTGAATATCTTTCCAGGTAATATATAAAATTTAGGGTGGGGTATAAAGTTTGTATCATATACAAGTTTGTCTTCCTCTAATCCCCTAACATGCTGTTTTCCCTATAGTGAGAATTCACTTTTCAAATAACTTAGTCAAGTAAATGACTCACGTAAATGATTGCTGTAGGTTATGGAGATTGTGTGTGTGTGTGTGTGTGTGTGTGTGTGTGTGTGTGTGTGTGACGAAGGAGAAGGAGAGGAAAGATGGGAGGAAGACTGGTGAGGAAGGCCACGGTCTTCACACAGTTCTGTAAGAGCTGTAATACAGTTGTAATAATTTATCACATATATGAGTATGTCAGTCAACACTTCCATGAATCCTGACAACTATTATTTATTTCTCATAGAGAAATTGTGGCATCTTAGCCTATAGAGTCTGGCCTAATACTCTCCTTTTTCTGATGAGGAAGGAACCTGAGGCATGGAGAAGTAGAGTGCCTGTGTGTCCCAGTAGTCATGGAGACTTGGAGTCTCACAATGCCTCTGCTACTTGGTTGCTATGTGATTTTAAGTATCTTAGCTTGTTTGTTTTTACCTGTGGAATTATGTGAACATCTGTCCATCCTTGTAATCAACTTAATAGATGCTCAATAGAGTAACAATTTCATGTTTTGAACAACGATTTCATGTTGTTTTAAGTATTATTCAGCAGTGGTGATGTTGCCTCCATGAAGCTTATCTGAGGTGACACCACTGAAGCTAACTATGTCTATTTGTATGAGAGATGGCAGGTTCAGAGATAATCTAGTTCTCTTGATTTTTAATCTGTATATGTTTATTGTACTACATCACTTGGTGACTTTTGTTACTTGGTGACTGAATTTTGTTGCTTGTTACATTTTGTGAACTAAAGATAAGTTTCTTACTATATAAACGCACTATTTTAGTGGCTTTATATAATACTAGAGGCTCAGTGCATGAAAATTATGCATGGGTAGGGGCCTTAGCAGTTCCCGGCCGGTGGGGGTGGGGGAGCTTCCTTTCCCCAGCCACCTGCCCCATTGCTGATGCCCACCATGTTCTACACCGCCCCTGGTGGTCAGCGCACGTCTAACTCCTGGTCGGTCAAACTCCCGCCCATAGGGACAATTTGCATATTAGCCTTTTATTATATAGGATAATTGTATTTCTCCCCCATGCCACAATCCAGTGTGAGTCAGTGAGAGGGGTTCTGGTCTATGCAGTCCTCTGTGGATCCAAAAACTTCCCAACCTGTCCTCTTTATCCAGCTAGAACTGGGAAAGAAAGCTTAGGGTCACACCAGAAGATTTGTTGGAGCAAGGTGACCAAGCAGAGGACCTTACTCCAGTCTGCTAGTATATTCCTTCAGCCAGAGGTTAGCCCCATGGCTGGATCAGTCCAGAAAGAAAACCAGTACAGCTATGTGCATGGGAGAAAGGGGAAGCTGGTGAATAAATAAGCTGTTTCTATCACAAACACAATTTTTAAAAGATGCCAAAGTACAATGTCTATAAATGATTATATTTAATTCTAATCTTGGAGAAATTGTAGGTCACATCAATTGTATTTGCCTAAGTAAGGCTTTATCTATTGCTGCTATCATATATTCTTTAAGCAATGTTTCTAAAACTAGTTGTACCACAAAATATATCTTGACCTTTGGGTATGTGGCTTTTATTTTTCTAATTTTAATCATCAATACCACATGGTTTTCATGGGTTTCTATTTGTAGGATGGTGATACTACTACTAGGTACACCTTTTTATTTTATTTTCTTTATTGCACATAATGGAACTAAATTTAAAAATGTGCTTCATTTAACCATTTGCCATTGCATTAAATGGTTTTCATTCTAATCAAATTGGTCTAATTTATTAATTTGGAAAATTTAAATACTAAATATTTTTTAAAATCAATAAATTTTCATACCTTAAAATATCTTGAACAAATATGTTGATTCTTGAAATCAGTATGTCTTGACTACTAGGTCAATATAAATGTTTTATATGACTTGGAAAATATATAGTGGAGAGTATAAAAATTTTTCCCAAATATTTAGAGCTTTATAGGAGCATCATAATCCTTGTTAAAAACAACAACAACAAAATACACAAAAGGACATCTATAGCTTCTGTCTGGAAAGAAATTCAAAGTGTTTCATAGTATTATTGGCTATGTAACTCACAATATGTACTTGATCTTTTTGAGGTGAAAGCTTTAAATGTTTGATAAATAACTTAGGATATGATAAATATTGCTTTTTGGAAAATCAATTGATTTAAAATTGACAAAATGACTTTGGAAGAAGTATACGCAGTCTTTTAGATCTTATTAAAAGGATAACACATTATTTAAGGAATATGAAGTAGAAGGTAAGGAAAATCATATAGAGACATCATTAAATAAAGTTATGTACATTTACATAAAATCATATAGTTTTATTAGTAGTTTTGTAAAAATGGCTTATTAAAATGCAATATTGTTATAATTATTATTTTTAGTCTATCAAATAAATTAGAAACTTGGATATTTGTATTTATGCTGTATTAAGGTAACACTAAGATATTCTAATTTTTAAAAAGAAACAAAAATTCATATAAAATACCTTAAGATAAAATTTAGCATTGTAGAAAAATATTTGCCTTAGGAAACAAAATGCCTTATTTGGCTTGCTTATTATAATATCAACATTCTATCTGGATTTTTAAAAGGTACTAATTCTTTAATGAAAAAAAGTTCTTTTGAATATTATATTGCCTTTATTTGTATGCTGCTTGGGGCCAAAATATTTTATTAATACTATATTAAGCCACTATTCAGAAAGTTATAAAAAGAATGAAATAACTGTTTGAGTTTATTTTAACCAACACAGCACTCTCATTACCACCTCTGAGGAGTATTTTTTTTTTGCCGAAACCCTCTGCCAACCAAGGAAAGCCCATTAATCTACTTCCAGCCCCAACAACTTTATTCTCTTTGAATCACTGAGGCAGAGCTGCATTACATGTGTTAGTAGCTATATGTATAGATTTAGGCTAAATAGCCTATTTATCTGTGTTCTCTGTCACATATTTTGTGTAGGTTGTAATTTTAAAAAGTTTTAAATCAAAGAAAAAAAAAACAACTAATTGAGGCACATTATAAAATTACAAATTGTTAAAAATAATTTCTGAAACAAGGCAGCATTCTATTAAACCAACTTTGATAGCTGGAACAATCATTTTTTGATATTTGCAGGTCTAGTAATTGTTTTGACAACTATGAATAATCAACATTTAATGTTGTCTTTATTGTCTTCTAAGGAAGATGAAGAGAGAGCTTAGCAATACTAACTTTATCTATCTCTTCATCTCCTTTCCAAATATAAATGTTTAAGATTTATTATCTTTAGTCTATTGGTTTACTAATTATACTTAAAATAATACACATAAGTTTGTACTCTTGTCCCAGGAAGTCTAGGACATTTCTCTTGTTATCCTGTTGTGGGATGATGATATTAATGCACCCATCCTTTCTAACACCTTTTATCAATGATCAATATCAATAAACCATAACTTCATCTGTATATTGTTAAAATAATACATTTTAGATTATTTTCTGCTTATTTTCTATTATAGAGTTGAAAATATTATTTATTACTTACCTATGATTATGGAAACACTGCTTCCTACAAAGCTAGTTGATACATCATGATAAAATTTTCTTTTCTGCTTCTCTATGAACTCTAATGAGACTATTTCAAGCATCAAGTTCAAATGGACATCTTTTTTCACATTTCATCAATTGATCAAAATTTTGCCATATATTTTAGTTTGATTAATACAGCAAAGTTAAATTATTCTTTCTTCCTTTTTTTTTTTTTTTTTAAGAAACATAGGCCTGCCTAACCGGTTTGGCTCAGTGGTTAGAGTGTCGGCCTGTGGACTCAAGGGTCCCGGGTTCGAGTCTGGTCAAGGACATGTACCTTGGTTGCAGGCACATACCCAGTAGGGAGTGTGCAGGAGGCAGCTGATCGATGTTTTTCTCTCATAGATGTTTCTAGCTCTCTATCTCTATCCCTTCCTCTCTGTAAAAAAATCAATAAAATATATTTTTAAAAAGAAAAAAAGAAACATAGACCTGAAAATCTGTTAATACAAAAGGACTACTGATGAGTCCACCATTTCTAGAGCATAGAGTAGATGGCGTGGGGTAATGGTAGAATAGATTATGAAAGAAGATTCAGGCTAGATCGGGAAAAAGACTTGAATGTGCTTAATAAGAAGGTAAGACTCTGTTATTTAAGAAATAAATTGAAACCTGATATAATTTCCAAATAATAAGAAACACATTTTATGCTCCTGAAAAAATAAAAAAAATAAAATATGTCCTTGAATTTACAAAAAGAAGAGAAAAGGACTTACAGATTTCTATATTGCGTACCTGTTGAGTGGAATGTGTTGTATCTTCTCTTGAGAATACTTTTGCTCGTAGCTCACTGACTTTCTATTCTAATCTAGACCAATATATTTGTAGGCTAGCCATGCACTTATCTTTTGGATATTATTTTTTACCACATTCTTTCTTATCCCATGTCTTTCTCCTTTCCCAAAAAAAGGTACAAGAGATAAGCTGTATAATGAAATTCTTTATTGTGATCTTATATTTGATTGATAGTTGTACTGATAATAGAATACACTGTAAAATTATTTTTTCTCAGAACTTTCATAACATTCAGTGTTCTTATTTTAAATTTAACACCAATTTATCCACATGTATGTGCTTCATTTTTTTATCCCAATAGAAATGTTCAAATTGTTTTTTTACCCTTTTTATTGTTATTTTTTAAATCTTTATTGTTTTATTTACATTGCTCCCCACCCCCTGTGTCCATTGGTTATGCTTATATGCATGCATACAAGTCCTTTGGTTGATCTCTCCCCCTAACCACTACCCTCCCCTACCTTCCCTCTGAGGTTTGAGCATCTGATTAATGCTTTTTTGTCTCTGGATCTGTTTTTGTTCATCAGTTTATGTTGTTCATTATAATCCACAAATGAGTGACTCAAAAGAAAAATATTCTGCACAACAAAAGAAACCATCAACAAAACAACAAGAAAGCCCACTGCATGGGAGAACATATTTGCCAATGTTATCTCTGATAAGGGTTTAATCTCCAGCATTTACAGGGAACTCATACAACTTAACAAAAGGAAGATAAACAACCCAATAAAAAAATGGGCAACAGACCTAAATAGATACTTTTTGAAAGAGGACATAAGGAAGGCCAAGAGACATATGAAAATATGCTCAAAGTCACTAATCATCTGAGAGGTGCAAATCAAAACGACAATGAAGTACCATCTCACACCTGTCAGAATGGCTATCATCAACAAATAAATAAATGACAAGTGTTCAAATTGTTTTTATTTTGTTTTCTGAAGCTGCACAAGATTGAGTGTAAAACTGGTTCTTTTCATGTTCACTGGAAAATTTCAATTTGAAGATCTGTGTCTACTGCTGAGAAATATTTTTATATTTTCTAATTTTATAATTTTCTACCCTCTTTTTTCTACTCTTTCTCTTTCTGGCATATCTATTTATTGCATATTCTTTGTTTGATCCTCTGCCTCTTATTTTTCTTCTGCCTCACTTTCTTTTGATTTACAACAGCTTTCTTATTCCCTGATGGTTCCATTTTTTGGTAGCATCTTACTTTATGTTCCTGAGGATACCAGTGAGATTAGCTTTTTAGTTTTCTTCTACTCCATGAGTTATGTTTGCTTCTTCAGGGTGCAAGTTATTTTGTTTGGTTGTTTTTTGTCATTATTGTATTCAGTCTTGATCATTCACTTTCCTATTGCTAATTTTTTTCATATGTTTGGTAAGCACAAGTTTTCTATTGGTATTATATAGCGATAGAATTGGATTAATTTTTCTGGGCAGCTAGCCTGAGTTTTCTCTGTTGTATGAGTTTGCTTACATAATAAACCTCTCTCTGAACAAAGGTTGACTAGTGCTTTGTCATGGGAAGAGGTAATTAATTTTGAAGCTTCAGTTGGGGGATAAGTGGGAAAAAGGCAGCCAACTCCTTGGAAATGTGGTCTTTTTTTTTTTTTTCTAATACAAGTTTTACACTGGAAATTCTTTCACTGTTTGTTTGCCATTTGGCCACTTCAAAATCTACAATAAAGAGTTCATGAGGAAACTTCTAGCAATATCTGTATGCTTTATTTCTGATTAAGATTCCTATATTTTATGAATTTCTGTTTCCTTGAACTGAGTTGGTTTGGACAATGTAAACAAAAACCTTAAATAAAAACATAAAAAAAGAAAAGAAATATTTTGTTGCTCTCTCTTAATAGTTTAATCAAACTACTTCCATTGTGGAGGTGTAGGATCCACATTTTCTCCATTCTTAGTTCACATGCTCTGAGCAAAGATCTATTTATCCTTGACTACAAGAGTAAAGTATGTGGCCCGGAGCTGAGAGAATTATTTTATCTTATTTCCCTGGCCACACGATTCTTTCCAGAGTAAGTTTTATCCATATGGAAAACATGTTTGAAATCAATTTTATATTATATATAAAAATCAATTCCAGATGGATTAAGTCACTAAATATAAAAAAGCCAATTTCTAAGCACTTAATCAGAAGCAGCATTATTTTATGATCTTTGGCTAAGAAAGAATGTTTAAAAATATAATCCAAAAATCACAATAATTTTCATAAAAGAAAAAATATTTGATGACAACAAAATATAAATCTGTTATATTTTTGACAAGCTATAAATTTCAAGAATAAATTGGCAAGATCATTTCTGTTATTAAGCTAAAGATTGTAATAGATCTTTATATAAAGAACTAGAGGCCCGTTGCAGGAAGATTCCTGCAAGAATAGGGCTTCCTAGGGCCTATTTCTGCAAGAATAGGGCTTCCTGTGGCCATCTCTGCCGCCCCACCTGCTTCCCTCCCTTCTCTGCAGCTTCGCTCCCTTCTGCAGTGCTTAGCTTCCTTCTACGATGTCTTCAGTCTTTGCTCTGTGCCTGGATATGCAAATTAACCGCCATCTTGGCTGGGTTAATTTGCATACTCATTCCTGATTGGCTGGTGGGTGTGGCTTGTGGGCGTAGCAGAGGTATGGTCAATTTGCATGTTTCTTATTAGATAGGATTTTTTATCAATTAATAAGGAAAAGATAAGATATTGTAAATAAAAACTCTTGAATATTTATCAAAGGAGATAATGTATAATAATGTTTATTTCAACTGTGTTATAGTCATAAAAAATTGGAAACAACATAAATGTCTAACAATAGAATTAGAATATTATATAGTTGTTAGTTAATGTAAATCAACTAATGCTACATATATTTACCTGATAAATCTCACAAATATGTTGAACACAAAAGTTGCAGAAGAATAGATATTTAGTTGGGTGGAATCTTAAGATATTTAAGACCTTTATAAAACATTTGAGTCATGTAAAAATTATGTGTGTGTTTCTTTATTTATGGATTAAGTTTACAAATAGTAAAAGCATGAACATCAAGTGACTTGGTGATCATTATTTGGCAGGTGGGAAGAGGCAGGTGAGGGGAAAAGATCAAGGATCGATATATAGTGATCTTTAAGTATATTTGAAGTGTTTTATGTCTTAAACTAGGTTATTTCTTTACTGTCTAAATTTGTTTTGATTAATTAAAAAATTGAAAGGAGATAATTAATTTGATGTGAATGACATCATTTGAGTTTCTGCATCCAAATGACCCCCAAGCCATTCTCAGCTCTATGGGCACACAATGAATTTTTGTGTTGTCAGTTGAAATGGAAATTGCCAACTTATATAGTTAGGTACTGCAATTATTGTTGCTTTCCAGTTGAAAATTTGAGATTTAAATATGCCATTGGGAAATGTAAAATGTCTGAGACTTAATATTGAGATCTTAGAAGTACATACTATCTGTCAGAGTAGCTTCTATGAGGATGGAGGTCTCTTAGGTGAAAATGAAAGACCAAACTATGTTTTGCAATTTTGAGAAACCTCATTAAAATCTTATGGCTCAGACAAGAAAAGTGGAAGTTAATTTATTTTCTTTGTGTGTGTGCTTGAAATGTGATCCTTGCCTGTTTTAAATGTATGCTCTAACAGAAAGATTGACCCTTGCAGTACAATGAGTCCCGAAAGATTCCTCCCAACTAAGTTATAGTTCTGTCCCCAAAGTGTAAATCCCTGATATTTCTGACTTCTTCAAACTTGTGTCACTACATTGTTTAAGTAAAATCATTACAATTATTAAAAAGATTATGTGACAAGCCCTCTGGATTATAATAGATTCTCCTTATACAGTATTAACCTCATTTTATTTTAAATGGTCAGTGGTGGCTTTGACTGCTTATTAACACAGCACTGTGTTACAACTGCTAATTTTCCCAATGTTTATAGAAATATTCCTCAGATCCTAACCGAAATCTCTGAATTATAATCTCCAGGGGTATAGCCTGGAAATATGTACTTAAAAAAAAATCTCCCTAGATGGTTCTAATCATTTGTCATATGTAATAAGAAAGAAATAGTTAAATGATTTGCATCACCACTCATATTTAGACTCTTGCTTATTTATTACCTTATATTTCATTATTACTTGCATATTAATTTTATGTTGATTATCTGATTTATTTGCATTGCTTGATTATAAGGTATGTCAACCCATACATTGATTTGCTTTACTGTGCCACATAAGTAGCAAATTAATTTAGTTTTATGATCAATAATAAATTATCATGACTCAATATATATCTATAGTTATTAGCAGTGTGCTCTTTCACACCCCATAACCAGTGATCAGCATTTGCTATTTTTATTTCCCTAATAAAATATTTTTATTATTTAAGAAACTGAAGCAAGATCCAGATAAATGCAGCTACACTAGATGGAGCTGATATTTAGACCTTATAAGCATTAAAAAAAAATTAGTTTTTCAGACCAAAGCTGCATCCTAATTTCCTATCTCTGGAAGGGGCATCAGAAAGGTTTAGTGGGTTTAGTTAGAAGTTGTTCTTTATGACATGAACCTATATCATTGAAGATCAATCCTGATCCCTCTCCTTTGTTAAATGCTAGTTATGCACTAATTTTATACATATAAAGAGTGAGGCAAAAGTAGGTTTACAGTTCTGAGTACAGGAAACACAGAGTTTATTCCTATATTATTTGTTAATTATTGTACTATTTTACACACCCTGTAATGACACAAGACCTCACAATCTAGCTGCAATAAGTTTTAGAAGTGCACAGTTCTCAATCACTGCCCTTTCTTTGAAATCACATGGACTAGTAAGATAACAAGCTGTGAGGATGGTTTCCAACCATATGGAGGGAATCATTCTATAAAAAGATAATGAATCCCTCATGAAGAAAGAAGCAAATAAAAGAGATGGAGAAAAAGAGAGGGAAGATGGGAGAGAGAATTGGAGAGAGGGAGAAAGATTATTTGAGGAGAGGCTGATACTTTGTTCTTGTAGTACTGACCATTTTAGTTTCAAAGGGTCCCAAGGTGGGATTAAAACCCTGTCCCTCTGACATTGAGATCATTCAACTTTTCCTTTGATGCATAAAACTCCTTTCAGATTTATTTTCTTATTGGCAAAATCATACCTTTTTCTTATTTGCAAATTCTGCATTGGATAAATATAGAATCACAACCCAACAAGACGCCAGCACTTCCTAAGATACACTCATCCCAAACCCTGTCCCTTTAAAGTATAGTCAAGTTCAAGTGGGAATGTCTTGGAAAGTGAAGTTCAGTTAATTAGACAAAAGTAAAAGAAAAATAAGTGAAATAAAATGTTCCATATTTAGAAATCATGTCTAAGAAACAAAAATGAAAATCTGAAATAAAATTAGTACCAGTAGGTTCATGAGCTTTTGTTTTCCCCTTGTGCTTTAAGCCAAAGTTTGCAATTTCAAGAGAGTATAAGGGGCCATACAAATAATGAAAATGAATGTCCAGAACTGGATATAAAAAAATAAAAAAGAATCTTACATGCCTGGCCGGTGTGGCCAGTGGTTGAGCAACAACACATGAACCAAGAGGTCGCTGATTCAATTCCCAGTCAGGGCACATGCTTGGGTTGCAGGCTTGATCCCCAATAGGGTGTGTGCAGGAGACATCAGATCGATGTTCCTTTCTCATCAATGTTTCTATCTCTCTATCTCTCTCCTTTTCTCTTTTTAAAATCAATAAAATAAAATATATTTTCAAAAATCTTACAAATAATGGTGATTACAGAAATTGGAAGAATTTTCCTATACTTACTCCAGCCATTTATTACCATTTCTAAAGAAATCCAGAAATAGAGTTTTGAGGTGAAACCTCTGTATTTATAAACACTGGTTCAAGGTTTTGTAACACTGCACCAGCCAAACAGAACACATCTTCAGGCCAAATTCAGGCCTTGGCATCCATTTCCCAATGTATGATTTGAACTCTCATTGGTTATCTGGGACCAGTAATGACTGGACAAAGTATGAACACACATAAAGAATCAGGAGCATTTGCAGCTTCCCAGGAAAGCCCTGAGGAAGTTTTATTTTCTTTCATCTTTGATATGACTGACTTCTTAAATTTCACATAGACTAAATTGGAATTTTTAACTTGTATGGTCATGAATTACTCCCATGTACTTGTATGTGTAAGAAAAATATAGTGGTGTTTTAAATTTATTTACTACATAAAACTGAGCTAAACTTTTCATAAGGAAGCACATCCAACTGGATAGTAAAGTAAAAAAAAATAAAATAAAGCCTTCCAATCTAATGATGCAAACTCTTTAGACAATTTATTTTTGGTGCGATTAATGTTGTTTTATAGATTATCTCTTCTGCCTCATATACTAGTAACGCTTTACTAAGATGTTATCTGAGTCTATGATAGAAGGAGCTTATATGAGGATCACTTGGCTCCTTCCTGATATTCCTCATTAGCTCTCTGTTTATCTGCAGTGATGCCATTTGCCAAAGGGGCTAGCTGAGCACCCTGAAGGCATTCAATTCTGTAGCTGGTGGCTGGTGAAATAGTGATGTGTCATTTTGGCTCAAATAGTGCTCTAAGGAAAGCCATCATCTCTTTGGGGACTGCATCAACGTTGGCTCTTTCTGGCTTTAAGGACCCTGAAGTCCAGCAATAACTCTCATGTGGTCCTTCCCCCAGGTGGGCTGCAAGGCAGCTCTTAATCTCAGGGCCTTTCCACTCAGCTCCTGACACCTCAGCCTCCTAGCATGCTTATCAGCCAGCACACCAGGCTTCCTTCTTTACATTCCATTTAGATGTCTCTATCAACACAGGAGCTGAGGCGGACTTTTTGGTATAAAGCCACCCATCTGCTCCCTCTGCCCTCTCATAATGACCTGCCTCTTCTATTCTACCCCATGGCAGCTACCTCACAGGCTGTTCAGGGGCTTCTCCTCCCAGAGTCTAAAAAGTAAATGATTTATATCTTCTCATGCCCCCACCCCCACATCAAGGTATGTCAGTCTGGTGAAGACCCGGGGGGGGGGGGGAGGGTAGAGGATGGGGAGAAGGGAGTAAAGGGGAAGTAAACTGGAGACATCTGTAATACTATCAACAATAAAAAATATACAAATAAAAAAAATAAAAGGAAAATTAGATCAAAGCCCTTTGGTCTGTCTACATTTTACCCTCTCCCTCACCAGATGTCATAAAAGCCCCTCAACTCCAACAAGACAAAAACTCATAACAACGGTTCAACAAGCCTCCTTCCTCACTCCACCTCACTCTCTCCCCACACCAAGATGAACCACCCGGGAAGGCAGGTCCGGGCTGTTGTTCGTTTCTCCTCTGTTAAGTATGAAAATTTTATGATTAAGAAATCCAGGCTTTCCGTAATGTTATTGAAGTAAACGGTGACATTTAGAAAATATGTTCCCTCTAGGTAAAACTAGCTCCCAAGCCTATTGCCTTACTGAGGACTTGAAAATCATATATTGTGTGCCAGAGCTGAATATTACTTTCCTCCTTTTCTCCTTGCTATAATGTTCCTCACACTCTTGGAAAGAAGGCAGATGGATGCATCAGGCTGAACATGGAGGAGGTCATGTGCAAGAAAATCTGCAAAAAGCACAATAGCAAATAACTCATTACACTTATGTGATTAGTAAACTAAAGCAAGAATTTGATGCACATTTAATTTGGATGTACTATAAAACCTGAGGGCTTGGCACAGATCCTTGTTTCTGCATTCCAGTTCTAAACTTGAGACTTGACCAACATTCCAACACTTAGGAAATCTGGGGAAATGGTGGGCAGCATGAGACTTGGTTGGAAAGTTGTAAGGAGGACATTCTGAGAAAAGGGAAGTGTGTGGAAGGCCGCCTGCCCTGTTTATCGGAATTCTGACTTAGGGGAGACTTAGGGGAGTGTGGAAGGTGGCGCCCCTAGTTATTCCTTGACCTTTCCAAACAAGTCTGTGCATGTGCAGGTCCCCTCCCCCCCCACCCCCCGCCTCCCTACCCCTGGTGTTTACTGGAATCCTTATGCTTAATCCCTGGATGCCCTTGCCTAGAGGACAATGTAAACACATGTGTCCTCCCAAGATTACACACCCTACTGATTGCATCTTAAGATAAAAACTGCAATAAAAGGCTAAGGAGGCAGACAATTGAGGTTGCTCTGGCCACTAGAGCCAGGAGCCCCTTAGCCCTCTCTTTCACAGTCAAACTGTGCCAGAGTAATATGTTCATCCATTGTTCAGGGGCTGCTGGTCAGCTCCTGCAAGGAAAAAAATTCTATCCACTATGGTCAATTTTAGGATATAATTTATGTTTTACAGTGCAACCTTTTCAACCTCCTCTGATGTTTAGTGAACAATAACTAACATATTACTATTAATTTGTTTTCTTTCTGTAGTTTTTGTCCTCAGTACTGTATCATTTTTCTTTTTGCTCTTAAAATATTTTTAATATAAAATTTTTTATTATTATAATATCAAAGAGATTTTTCCATGACAACATATCAGTGTTAGCCTTTCAGTCATTAAATCATATTTATTGAATGCATTTATTATAATTTTAAAGTAAAATTACTGATAAAAGCCACTTCTCATATTAATACAAAGTTTTCCTTTTTTGAACTTTGAAAGTTTACTTTGATTGATTTTTAATGACAAAATCATCTTCCTTCCATGTTAAAATTGATTCTTGAGTACTCTATTTTTTTCCTTAGGAGATGCACAAGAAGTAAGGTAAACATATCTTTGATGTGTTTGTATAAGTATTATTTCTCAAAATTGATTGCAAATTATGGTTGTCATTCCATAACAAACCTGCACTATGTATGGGCATATATAATTTAAAACACATAGTATTTTCAGAAACATCTATTTGAAATGTAATGAATTTCATTCAATTAAGAATAAGCATTACACTAGCAAACCAAACTTTAAATTTAATTATGAGTTTTACAATGTTTAAGTGACCTTGAAGAATACACAATAACTTTGGGCCATATATTTTTAACCAGCTGACAAAAATTAGATTCATTCTTACCCACTGAATTATATTTTAGGATATATAAAAGAAATTAGGTGAATTCTCATTTTTAATGTTTTGGAACTATTTGTGAAAATTCTCAAAAGAAGGAAAACCCTGGTGTTGATTTTCAAATGCCATTGTTTTTAAATATAAATGTTTATAAACTTGGAAACACTGATTTTTGGGGATCCACATAGACCCCAACGTGTACCCTGCAGATACATACTAACTTCTTATAGAGGATTAGAGTTCAGTAATACCTATTCTCCCTCACCTTCCCTAGGAGGGGTATACATCTCCATCCCAATGGTATTGAACTTGACCAAGTGTTATGCACCAGCCAATGGGACAGGAGTGAAAGTGAAAGAGTAGCAATTTAAACTGGAATCTTTTTTAAAAAAAATTATCTTTATTGTTGAAAGCATTACAGATGTCTTTTTTTCCCCCTCCATTAACTCCCTCCAACCCTTCCCCAAACCTTCACCACACTGTAGTCTGTCCATGGGTTATGCATATATGCATATAAATTCTTTGGTTAATATTTTCCTACTTCTTCCCACATTTCCTCTGAAATTCGTCAGTCTGTTGCATGCTTCAATAGATCTAGTCTCTGGATCTATTTTGTTCATCAGTTTATTTTGTTCATTAGATTCGATATATAAGTGAGATCATGTGATATCTGTCTTTCTCTGACTGGCTTATTTAGCCTAGCATAACTTAAGGTTCACTGAAAGTTTCTGCCAGCTGTCCTGCCCTTTTCACTCTGGCATGACGACATCATGCCCATATTAGAACTGCTTCAAACTAGGTTCTTAAATGAGATGTCATTACTTATTTCCCAAGATGTACCCCCAAATCTTCAAATATCTGATGATTTAAGACTCAGAAAAATGCTGGGATAGTTATATAGATCATGTAACCATCAGAAGCACATAAAGCCTCACATAATTTTTTAAAATGCCAGCTTATTTTTACCTGAATTATCTTGACTGTCTATACTAGGATTTTCTCAACCTCATCAGTTTGTAAATTTCAGGTCAGATACTCCTTTCTGTGATTTGTGTGTGGGGTGGTTGGGGGTGGGAGGGTGCTGCCCTGTGCATTGTAGGATACTTAGCAGCATCCCTAGCCTTTTTCCACCAGTAGTACCTACCCCTGCAGTTGTGACCATCAAAAAATATCTACAGACCTTGCCAACTATTTACTGGAGAGAGAGAGGGCAGAATGTCCTGGATTAGAACCACTAGTCTACATTGATCAAAGTTTTTGAAAATTTTGTATAATTTTCCTCTTCATTTTACTCACCTAGGATTATTTTTGTGTAGTTAGGCCTACGATTCCAGCAGACCATTTGGATTCTCATCTCAACTAGTTTTTCCTACATATTACTCTTCAGTCTCTTCAGAAGCTGGGGGAAAGTTTCTGTGAACTGGATAACATGAGAGCATCGCCGCTTCTGCGGTAGCGTTGTACAGTTGAAAAAACATTTTATTTTTCTTCTAAAGATCTTGTGTTCAAGGTGCGGTTTCCAAACAAGCAACCAGTCAAAAGCTCTTGCACAATCATTTAGCTCTCTCAGCCTCAGTTTCCTGATAAGCAAAATAAAAATTATATCTATCCAGTTAAATTAATGGGTTGCCCTAAGAAAAAGTTAACAAATGTGAAAGCGTATGAGAACTGGCATTCTAAAGATACAAGCTACCACTTTCTAATTGTTCAATCTTCTAAACCCAGTTTGAATATGAAAATTCAGATGCCCAACTTGGGTGATATTACATTTATTCTAATATCAAACTTCTAAATTAAGGCACTTCTAAAAGATCAAGAAAGGATATGGTAACAGTTAACTCTTTTTAAAGTGAAATGATGTAGCAAATATTCTCTGAACCAGTTAAATTTTAATTGCTTGTACATGGATGATTCCATAGTGCTTTGCTCAGATAAGTGCTTAATAAATACTTGTGGAATTGAATTAACTGAACCAAAAGACATATTTCCTTCTAATAGATCTAGCAGTGTGACAGTCACTCGTTCCATCATGCAGAAATAAATCATGATGCTTTTAACAGCTTCATATGGATTTGATAAAATAAGTGCAGAATTAAGTATTCTATATGTGTTCATTACTATTTCTTTGTTACCTCTGTGTTCACTCCAACACAGGGAATATTAAAAGTGATTTTTATAACTTACCTTGAAGCTGATAGGTTTGAGAAAGCATTTTACTTAACTTATGTTTTCTCATTGCACCTTTCTGAATTTTCCCCATTCTTCAAAGCCCAAATCAATGTCTATCTTCTCCATTAAGTCTTCTATAAATACTCAGAATCACATTGATTTTTAAAAATTCTATTTGTTATCTCTACAGAACCATAAAATGTCCTACTTTATTATGTTACTGTCATCTAAAATTTCACATATTTTGCATTGCATAAATATTCAGTAAATGGATGTTTATTGGTTGTGTCTGTCCCTAAAAATAAAAGTTCTATAAATGTAAGGACAATGTCTTACACCAATTTTGTATTCCATAAAGAATTTTTCTTTCAACAAATATTTGCTGAATATCTGCTATATGCAAGTCACTGTGCTCAATGCTTTGGGGGATTCAGAGATGTGTCAGCTGCAATCCCTGTCCTCCAGTAGTTTAAATGTATAATTGATAAGTGGCCTGAAGGCTATCTTATAATTACATTAATTCACTCATTTTAGGATATTTTAATATTTTCATTTAATTTTCACTACCACCTGTTTGTTGTTTTGCTCTTTTTGATAGTTTTTAAACTCAAAATGGAAAAGCAAATGAATGACTTAAATATTAAATTTGTTCATATGTGATGACACTGTTGCTTTTACTTTCCCATTACATTTCTTTTCTGTAAAAAGAATGCCAGAATACATATTTAAATCAGAATATCAGATCCACATAATTTCATTTTCCCCCCTTAAGTTAGTCCTTTGAAAGCTCATCTTTTTAACTTCAGTCCTCCTTATCTATTTTTTTAAATTCACAACCTCACTGCTCTGTTAAAAGATTTTCTTCTTCCCTTACCAATTCTGATCACTATCCTTTTCTTTGAGGTAACATTGGAAAACAGAGTCAAGAGCTGCCTCTGGGTACAAATATGTGGAATAAATAATTTTTTACCTTTTCAATAGCTTATTTTTAAGACTCGATAGTTGTCACTGCAAATGCTCTTCATGCTGAAAACTAATGCCTTCCAAGGCCAGAAAGTGCATTTTTATAATAATGGCCTACAATCAATTCTAGACAACTTTTAACCTGTCACAATGCCAACTAACACTTCTTAAAAATCAGTGTTTTAGATACATGTTATTATACATTTCCAAACCCAGAGGATATACAACAGCTAGAGTGAACCTTAAGGTAAACTATGGACTTTGGGTGATAATGATTTGTCAGTGTAGTTTCATCATTGTAACAAATGTACCCTCTGGTGGGGAAGATGTTAATAATGAGAAGGCTATGCATGTGTGGGGACAAGGGGTAGAAGGAAAATATCTGTGTCTTTCTCTCAATTTTTCTGTGAACCTAAAACTGCTCTAACAATATAATAAAGTCTTAAAATATATATTTTTAATCAGTGTTGTGGGAACTTTATTTGGGTTCAATAATGTAACTTCTGGTAGGTCATGTTTTAAGCTTTTTGAAATATGGTATTAAGCCATGAGTTGATGATCATTGATTAGCCTAGGGAAATACATATGCTCTATACTTTCTACTTATCATCTATTTGTTTGTATCACTGTTTCAATATATCTTACATTTATATTAATGATAATCTCAACACTGACTAAAGGTATTTGCTGACTACTTTCCTAGATACTTAATATGTATTAGCTCATTCATCATCATGCAAAACTATGAGGTATAAACTATTAATATCTCCCTTTTTCATATAGTAAAAATTAGACCCAGAGAAGTTTTACTGGTCGTCCAGCTATTAAATGACAAAGTCCATACTTTTAATTATTATGCTTTACTCCTACATATAAATATAATTTTTCATATATAATTGCTATAACATTCTTCTTTTCTAATATTGTTGTATTATTAAAATGGAGATATAGGACAGCTTTCATTAATAAAATATTTGAAATAAAATGTTTTAAAATACAGGTTTACTACAAACAGATGTAGTTACTAATATGTGTTGCCTAAAGACTGAACTTACCAAGTGGCTTCCTTTATTAGAGATTTGTAATTAACATACACATTTTTTATTAATAGGAATTTCAAAGTTTACTGAGTAAACTTGAAATTTTTCTAACATATACAAGTAAAGATAAAAACCCAACCAAAATTTTTCTTTTAAAAAAATACAAACATAGACACTGGGAAATATAATGTGTATATGAAATATCTATAAGTTGCAAGTAAAATCATGCAGAAGCACAAAAGCATGACACCAAAAAAACAAATGAAGACATCTAATGAATTGAGCTAGCAAACTATCAAGATATAATTATTCTTAAAGAATAACAATTATATATAATGCAAGATGGGTTGTATTAATTTTTCTTGCTCAACATAATTCTTAACATATAGTAAACTTCAAATACATACTGGTTGGTTGCTTGGTTCTCAGATGTAAGTTAATATTATCAGTGACAGTACTGCTAATCATTCTCACTAGATTCCTTCCCCTTCCCTATTTCTATTTTAGTTTATATAAAAACTAGAGGCCTGGTGCACAAAATTTGTGCATGGTGGTCCCTCAGCCCAACCTGCACCCTCTACAATCCAGGAGCTCTCAGGGGATGTCCTACTGATGGCTTAGGCCCACTCCCCATGGTTCTCTGCTCTCTGTGCGGCCTGGAGGTTTCCTTGCAGCCATGGAGATGAAGCCCCCATGCCCTGCTGTCGCTCTCTGCCTGCTGCCGCCATGTGCCATGTGAAGGAAGCCCCAATGCCCTGCAGTGTGCTCTGTCTTCCGGGCCTGGGGGCTTCCCAGACATGGACACACTAAGGAAGCCCCCATGCCCTGTTGTCCAGGCTCTGTTTGCAGGGCCTGGGGGTGTTCCCACTGCCACTGCCCACTAAGGAAGCTCCCAAGCCCTGCTGTCTGGGCTCTGTCTGCCATGTCTGGGGACTTCCTTGCCACTGACCCACTAAGGAAGCCGCCATGGCCGGCTTTGCAGGGCCTGGCAGCTTCCTGGCTGCCGAGATCAGGAAGCCATCATGCCCTGCTCTGCTGGCACTGGAGTCTTCCCGATTGCCTCGGCGACCATCGGGAAGACGCCATGCCCTGCTCCTCCGCCGGCTCCATGTGCGCAGGGCCTGGTGTCTTCCTGATCACCGCGGCGACAGGCCCTGCTCCTCCTCTGGCTCCGTGTGTGCAGGGCCTGGCATCTTCCCGATCACCGCGGCGACCAATGGGAAGACTCCAGGCCCTGCTCCTCCGCCGGCTCCGTGTGTGCAGGGCCTGGCGGCTTCCCGCTGCTGCAGCACTAAGGAAACAACCATGCCCTGCTCTCAGTGCTCTGTTTGCTGGTGGGACAGGCCAGACACTCCAGCAGCGGTGCTGAGGGGACTGGGTGCCGCCATCTTGTGGGTATGGGGGCCACCATTTTTGTCGCAGAGTGACGCCTAATTTGAATATTACTCTATTATTAGATAGGATGACATGTGAGAAGGCTCAACGCACTAGAAATACAGTTCATCACACATGACAAGGCTTCACTGTAGAGTCCTATAGCACAGTCTGTAAACAGCCTTCCAATGATCTTAATAAGCATCTTGCCACAGCTGGACAGAGTGACGGGGCTCTAGAGAGAGGGATCCCGAGAGATGCCTTGGTTCTTCCTGTTGTCAGAACTCTCCTGCTGGTCAGGTTCCCAGTGATGCCCGGATTCCTGTTACCAAGGCCTGGCTGTTCAACACCATTTCAGAGTCCAGGAGATACCATAATCCCATTCCCACAATGATTTCTTTTGCTTAAGCCAACCAGAGTTGGTTTCTTTTGTTTTCAGCAACAACGGAAAGAACTAAAACAAAATGTTTACTATTAAAATCTCAGTTTAAAAAGACTGAGATGTACTTACAATCAGCCCAGAAAATCTCTAACCATTATCAAGGCAGCTTCTCTTTCACTGCACTTGCCTAAATACTTGGTATAATTATTTTTAATATTATTGACAATTTATTGGTGGAAATGACACCTCATTGTCATTTTCATTTTATTTATTTGAATGTAGACTTAATATATTTTCACATATTCTTTGACCATTTACATTTTGTTTTTGGTAAAATGTCAAAGTTCTTTTGCTCATATTTCTATTGGGATGTTCCCCTTTTTCATATTGATTTGTAGAAATATTAATTCTCTGCTAAGTTAAACATGAATTTCCCAACTTTATGCCTTCTACTTATTCTGGTCTTTTTTTAAAAAAAATAGAATTCTCTTCACTTTTAAAACAATATATTCTGCCAATTTTTAAAAATATTTTCATGGTTTTAACTTTATATTTGATGACTTTCCTTACCTTGATTTTGTTGATGTTGTTAACCCTCACCCGAGGATACTTTCTTTCCATTGATTTTTAGAGAGAGTGGAAGGGAGGGAGAGAGACAGAGAGCAGAGAGCAGAGAGCAAGAAACATTGATGTGAGAGAGACAAATTGATTGGTTGCTTCCAACCGGGTCAGAGATCTAGCCTGCAACCGAGGTATGTGCCCTTGACCAGACAGAAACTAACCTGAAACTTATCAGTCTGTGAGCTGACACTCTAACCACTGAGCAAACCGGCTAGGGCTTCTTATCCTGATTTTTTAAAGTTTAATTTATATACTTCATATTTTATTTTCTCTCTAATTCATATTGGTAGAAGCTAGAACTCTAACTTTTGTGATTTACTAGATAATTTCTTTTCAAAGAGCCCTTAATAATGTGTTTAATAATCATTCTTTTCTTCTCTGATTTGAAACATCCTTTGAGTTAGGCACTTGTGATATTTGCTTTTTGGTCTTTATTTCTCCTTTTCCTGATAACAGCATTACACTAAATAAATGTTCAACATTTTATTGGACAAATGTCAGTCATGTGCCAATGGGTGGGAATAAAGACTGCTCTACCCAAGATTCAATAAACTGGATGTAGTTTCCTGCGATTTGGATTCTTGAAAAGATAGAAAACAAACTGAAAATGATTGGAGTTCATATAGTATAATAATAAGCTGCTACTGCATGAGAGGCTCTTATTCATGCCACTGCCTTCTCTTCAGCATTGCTTCCCTCTTGGATAACCATACTCTTAAAATGAACTTCTTTCCTGCATTTACCCAGAGCCAGTTTATATATGTGAAACAAAAATACTTAAGGATTATATTTTCACATAAATAGAAAAAATCCTGAAAAAATATAAAATATATTTTTATGAGAAAGCAAAATATTGGTGTATGATGTTTTGTTATCGTCTTAATGTAGGAAGGGCCAGAATGTCACACAATGTATTATCACACTGAGTATGGTCAGAAACTATGGCTAATGGATGTCAACATAGCCTTCAGTTGCTGGCTGCTATAACCAGTGTCAGCAACAGAACTTTCATGAGATATTCTTACAGGGTATAATAATCTGTAGCAAGAGAGCAGATCCTTTTTCCAAACTAAGTACTTGGCAGCAGCACAAGTACTCCCTAGGGAGGACAGCTCAGCAGCCATTCACAGAAGGGGCTTAGAGTATATTAAGGGCTCATTTTCCTAGTAAGCTAAGAAATGTCTTAAGGAAAGATGTCTCACATTAGAGCAGTTGGAGATAAAAAGATATGAGAAGAGGCCTCCCAAAATAGCTCCAGGTAATTTCCTTGATGTCCTAAAGAGTAAGACAATTTTTTACTTTAGTATGACTCTGCTTAGACCCGCACACTAATTGGAACTACATACATTCCAACAACTATCTATAAAATAGAACTCTACTCTCAATTTAAAACAACCCACTGAATTATAGTTATGCTATGATTTGAATATAATAACTCATGAAATTACCCCTCAAATCAGTAGATTTTGTAGTCATCCCTAGCTTAGTTGATGTATTTTTAGTTGCTTTTGCCAAAAGACATAGAAATTCCTTTGAAACCTCTCTTTGTCAAAAAGTCTACTTAGTTCTGCTTTCTAAATATACCCACATTCAGCCCCAGCCAGTTTGGCTCAGTGGATAGAGTGTTAGCCCATGGGTCCAATTCTGGTCAAGGGCATGTATTTCAGTTGGAGGCTCTATTCTGACCCTGGTCAGGACACGTGTGGGAGGCAATCCCATTGATGTTTCTCTCTCTCAGTCTTCTCCCCTCCCTTCTACACTCTCTAAAAATCAACGGGAAAAATAATGTCCTCAGGTGAGGATTAACAAAAATAAATAAATACACTCACATTCAAACAATTTCTCCCCACTCCATTGTCTCTACACTTGCCCAAAACATCATTGTCTCTCACTTGGATTAAAGCATTAGGCTATACATTGCTCTTTGTGCTATTCTCCTAGTTTCCCTGGAGTCTTGTCTGAATGTGGCTTCTAGACTAATGCTATTAAAAATAGGTATAACTATATTTTCTCAAAATCCTCCAATGATATCCTTTTTCACTCAGAGTAAAAGATACATTTTTTTTTTTTTAGATTATATTGAAAGCCCAATGTGATCTGATTCCCCGTGATGTCTATACCTCACCTCTTTCTACTCCTTGTCCTTTCTGCTCAGAGCACACTGCTCTCTCAAGATCACTCAAACAAGCCCAGCAAGCTTTCATTTTAGGATCTTTGCACATGTTCTTTCCTCTCCCTGGAATGCTCTTTTCATGGGAAGCCACTTGGCCAGTTCCCTCAATTCCTTTAGGCCTTCAGTCAAAAGTCATTTTCTCTCTGAAGCCTTCTCTGTCATCTACATAAAACTTTAATCTTTCTCCAACATTTCACATATTCCATTTTACTTTTTTCCCCATTACTTATCACATGACTAGCTACTTGTCTAATTATTTTATTTTATATCTCCTACACCCATAGAATGCAAGCTCCATTGGGAACAGAGATATTTTTCCTCATCATGTACTTCATTGTCCCTAGAACCTAAAATAATGCCTGACACATGGTAGACACTCATAAGACACATGTGTTGAATGAAAAAAAAGTAATGAATGAATTTTCTTTGCTACTCAAGAAAGACATTTTTTAGATTCTCTACCATAGTCTTCTATTGAGAGCTTCTTAAGGGAAAAAAATATATAGTTTCCTGGTTAAATGGATTAAAAATATAAACTGTTTATAAATGTATTAATAGTATTCATCATGAGAGGTTTCAATAATAAAACCAAAAATATGAAGAATCACCTGATTTTGAAAGATCCATGGAGAACTGAAAATTAAAATCGCCAAAGAGGTGCAGTAGCTTCCATTTCTATACAGTATATATATATAGAGAGAATCACATGGAATATGGACAGCTGTGAGTCACCAAGACAAAGAGTGTTAGGCAGGAAATACCATAGAAATGCATGACAGTAACTAAATTAGTAGCATATATTTTAACTAAGCTGCTCAGTAACTGACCATTATGCATATTTGTAGTTAGAGGGATGCATACTAGAACTAGTTCTTCTGCTTATAGGATGACTCCTCTTCCCATAGTTCCTTAACTTATAAAATGGGAAGAAAATACCCTCATGGAATTTTCAGTCAGTGAGATGATGGATTAAAATAGCAAGTGCAATGTTAGTACTCAATAAGTGTCAGGTCCTTTTCTCCTTTGTCATGCAAAATTTAGTAAGTTATATAAGATTTTGAAATTGTGAAATGTTGGCATCTGTAAGGGGCTTTCAAGGTCATATTTTTCCCTTGACTGTTCAATTTTCTGGCATTCAAATGATTTGAATGAGAGGTTTTGGAATGAAAGGGATTACTCAAAGAGCTATTATATGTTTGTAACAAATGGGAATTAGAACTCAAGTTTAATGACTCTCAGTCCACTAAAGTAGATTATTTATTCAACTGAATTTTAATAAGTGCATACTATGTGCCAGTAACTATGCTAAAAATTTGGATTGATCAGTTGGAAAAAAATACCCAAAAATCTCTGCCTTGTGGAGATCATTCTAGTGTGAGACAGATATTAACAATGAACCAAAGAGTTAAGTAAAGTATATAGTATAGAAGAAAGTGATAAAGTCTATGGAAAATATAGCAGGCAAGGAAAATAGTGAGTCTGGTAGTTGGGGACAGGCTAATTCTTAAATAGGGCAATCAATATAGGCCTCATTGAGAAAATGACCTTTGAGCAGAGATTTAAAGGAGGGGAAGGAGTTATAACAATGGTTATCTGGGGAATGGGTATCTCAGTTTGAGATAACAGCCAGTGTTAATGCTTTAAGTCAGGGGGATGTTAGGTATTTTGTAGAAGCAGCAGGAGTGCCAGTGTAGCTGTAGGGATGTGGGTAAAGAGCCCATAGAAGATAAGGTGAGAGTTATAAAATGAATATATGCTATTCTAAAGGTTGTTTTTAAAATTATCTTTCTGAATAAAACAAAAAGGCCATTAAAAAGATTTTATTTGAGAAACTGGAGGCCTAGTGCACGAAATTTGTGCACAGGAGGGTCCCTCAGCCTGGCCTGCACCCTCTAACCCTCCGGGAGCCCTTGCTCCTTATCACCCGCCTGCTTGCTGCTCCTTACTGCTAGGCTCACTGCTCCTTAGCGCTGCTGCGGAGGCAGGAGAGGCTCCCGCCACTGCTGCTGCACTTGCCAGCCATGAGCTTGGCTTCTGGCTGAGCTGCGCGCCCCCTCTGGGAGCACACTGACCACCAGGGGGCAGCTCCTGCATTGAGCATCTGTCCCCTGGTGGTCAGTGCACATCATAGGGACCAGTCATTCACTGGTTGTTCTGCCTTTCGGTCAGCTGTTTGATCAACTTGCATATTAGGTTTTTATTATATAGGACTAGTGGCCCGGTGCATGAAATTCATGCATGGGGAGTTCACTCAGCCCAGCCTGCACCCTCTCCAATCAGGGACCCCTTGGGGGATGTCCGACCGCCAAAAACTGGCGGTCAGACATCCCTCTCTCAATCTGGGACTGCTGGCTCCTAACCACTCACCTGCCTGCCTGCCTGATCACCCTAACCTCTCTTCCTGCCTGCCTGATAGCCCCTAACTGCCTCAGCCTGCCTGCCTGATAACCACTAACCTCTCTTCTTGCCAGCCTGATCTCGCCCCCAACTGCCCTCTCCTGCTGGCCTGATTGCCCCTAATGGCCTCTGCCTTGGCCCCACCACCATGGCTTTGTCCGGAAGGAAGTCAGATGTCCGGAAGATGGCCGGTTGGCCCAGTCTAATTAACATATTACCCTTTCAGTAGTATAAATAGATTAGATAGGATAGGATTGCTTAAATGGGGGGGGGGGGAGCCTTTTTCATCAGGAGGAGATGCTCTTGGCAGACAAAAATACATAATCTCTGTATCTAGACTGATAGCCAGCCATATGCACTATATTGTCAAATCGGTCATTAAAAAATTGAACCACTTTCTTACACCTTACACCAAACAGCTGTTGCCCTTAAAACCCCTCCTCAGACCCCACCTTAGGTTCTGCCTTCGCAGTTCACCCAGATTAGGTTCTGATTGGTCGGTTTCTATGCCAGTCAGAATCAAAAGCTCCGCCTCCTAGGCAGCCATTAGCTCCTCACACTTCACCCAGATTTGGTTCTGATTGGTTGGTTTCTATGCCAGTCAGCGTCTCCAGCATCAACAGGCCTGATCAGAGAGGCAGGGCTGATCAGCAGCCCCAGCGATGGCCCAAGAGAAAGAGAGAGGCAAGGGCTGATTCACAGCTTCCACTGAGGCTATGGATCAGACCCTGCTTCTCTCTGCAGGTGTCTCTTTGGGCCTGATCTGCAGCTTCTTCAGCAGTCAGTGCTGGGTGGCAGCACCAACAGTGGTGGGCAGTCAGTGCTGGGTCGCCATGGCAACCCAGCACTGAGTTCTGGTTGTTTTGGATGTTATGGACACTGGTTTTTTTATATATTAGGATGATATATTCTGAAATCTATTTGAAAAAAAAAAAAAAGCATAGTAATTGTTAAGAATAGATTACCAGATAGGAGATCAGGTGAAAGAAAATAATGGATTGGACCAGATGATTACAGTAAAGGTAAAAAGTAATGGTTTTATTCTCAATATAATTTGAAAATAGAACCAACAAGATTTCCTGATGATTGAGGTGTGGGGTGTAAAAGCTATATATAGATGTCTTCGATACTATGCTAAAGTTTTGTGGGGTTTTATTGTTGTTTTTATCTTGAGCAACTAATGGATAGACCGTGGAAAGAGAATGCTGTGGGAGGAAAATCAAGGGTGCTGGTTTGAATGTCTAAAGTTTGAGATGTCTGCCTTCCAACTGCAAATGAACAGATATGTCAAGGAAGAAGTTGGATCTAGAGATCTGAAATTTGGGAGATGAGTCTCGATTGGGGGTATCAGATTAGGAGTTATCTTCTAATAATTGATATTTAAATTTATTAGAGTGAAATAAATTAACAAACAAACTTGAGTGTAATTAGGGAAGAGGACAAAGAACATCCCTGGATAAACCAACATTAAGAGGTAAGGAAAAGCAGAGAAACTAGTAATGAAAATGGGAGAATATTAGGCATAAAAATAAGAGAGTTGTGGGATCTGAAACCCAAGTAAAGATAGCATATATATATATATAGACCCTAGCTGGTTTGGCTCAGTGGATAGAGCATTGGCCTACAAACTGAAGGGTCTGGGTTCGATTCTGCTCAAAGGCACATGCCCAGGTTGCTAGTTCAATCCCCAATAGGGAGCATGCAGGAGGCAGCCAATCAATGATTCTCATCATTTATGTTTCTATATATCTCTCCCTCCCTCTTAAAGAGAGAAAGAGAGAGAGAGAGTAAGAGTGTGTGTGTGTGTGTGTGTGTGTGTGAGAGAGAGAGAGAGAGAGAGAGAGAGAGGGTATATATATGTAGGAGGAAAGAATGATGACTGTGTTAAGTGCTTAGCCTAACCAGTCAAGTAATGTGGGAAATAGTAATAGTGATTGGTTATTAAATTTAGCAACATCTAGGCCATGGCTCACTTTGAAAAGAGGACTGTTGGACTAGTGGGGGCAAAATAAAGTGGGCTTTCCACAAAATAGAGGAAAGGAATTGGAAGAAATCAGTTCAAAAAACTTAGTGGAGTTTTGCTGCATAAGGGAGTAAAGAAATATGACAATAGATAGTATAAAAAGGAATTGCTGATGGCAATTCAGTAGAAAGAAAAATTCAGGTAGAAGAGAGGGGGAATCTTTGCAACCTTGACCTTTGATAATCAAATAGGGATAGATCTACTCATGGACTGTGATTGTCATTAGATATTTCAAGAGGAGCGTGAATACTTGATCTATATCATCAGGATAATCTGGTACCTACTGAATGGTAGGAGTTAATAAAACTTCTTTGATTACCTCTAATTATTTCCAGTGAAAGAGAACGTAAGATTGTCAGCCAAGAATGAGGATAAGAATTCTCTTCTAAGGGGAGCAAGAAAGAATGGAAGGACCAGGAAAATGTGTGGTTGTGTATTTAAATGGTAACAGTTGAGAGTTTTCTCAGCCATGATCCCTGCATTGGATAAGTTTCAAAAGAATTGGAGGGTTGGAGTGACCCAGAGTATACTAGAAAGGAGTATGTTAATTTCCTATGGCTGCTGTAACAAATCACCAGAGACTGGGTGGCTTAAAACAACATAAATTTATTTTCTCACAGTTCTAGAAATCAGAAGTCTGAAGTCAAAATGTCAGTAGAGCTGAACTCTCTCCGAAGGCTCTAGGGGAGAATCAGTTCTTTGCCTCTTCCAGCTTCTGGCTGCTGTTGGCATTTCTTGCCTGGTAACTCACACTCCAGTCTCTGCCCCATGCCTTGTTTCCTCCTCCTCTCCCTAGCTTGCAGCCACATCACTCAAATCACTGTCTCTGGCATCGCACCAACTTCTCTGTGAGTCTTCTACTGGTATGTGTCTTTTCTAAGGACACTTCTCATTGGATTTAGGGTCCACCTGGATAACCCAGGAAGATCTCCTTATCTCACGATCTGTAACATAATTATATCTGCAGAGACCCCTTTTTTCTAAATAAGGTAACATTCCCAGATTCTTGGAATTATCATTTTGGGGACTATCATTCAGCCACTCTGAGGAGCAAGGAACAGAAGTTGGATATCATCACACCCATGACTGTATACTTTAAACTGTAGGAAGAGGAAAAAGAAGTCTCCAAGGGGGATGACTAATGTGAAAAAGATGTTGGAATCAAAGCATTGGGAGTTTAGGTGAAGTTGAGAGATTGCTGCAATCATAGTGCTAGAAAAAATGACATGAAATGATTGAGGTGTTAGAGTGACACATACCAAACTGAGATATATGTTCATTAAAGAAAAACAAATAAGAAAATACTATATGTGGTAAATTAAAACAAAACTCCCTAATATAAAGTAGTAACTTCTTCTCCTATTCTCTTTTGTTCCAGCTGTCACAAAAGCTGCATTTCCCCTGATTGCTACTACAGCTGCAGTCTTAGAGGTGAGACATAGAAGGAACTGAGAGCTTTAGCCTTTAGGAGCTTGGAGGCATAAATAAGTTAGATTGCATCTGTGCTTAAACTAATGCCATTCCCATTGGTCTTTCAATAGCTTCTCTCAATGAGTTTGTCCTTTAGGCAGGCGATGGTTATTGTCTGGGTGATGCTTCAGGAGAGTATGTTTTCCTAGGACAGTGTGCTTGGCTAAAAATTCTTTTTCCCCCACTCTACAATCATCACAGAGAAGACCACTGTGTTCTCTACGCAGTCTTTAATAACTACATGAAGAATTATTACTTAACATCACAACTTTGTTCTTTCACCCTTCCTTCCCTACCTCATTTTCCCTAGCTTTTTTTCCCCCAAGAGGCTGAGGTCAGATGAACTTCAAGTCCCTAAGAAAGAGCTTCCATGTCTGGTTATTCTAATGCTATATAAGAAATGAGTTTGAAATTTATTTTCTCATTACAATACTCAATTTAATTGCTCGAAATCTACATTTATTCAGCAAACAAACATTTACTCTGAGATAGCTCTGGGAATCTATATTAATAAAAGGATAATATGCTAATTAGACTAGACATCTTCTGATGTCCTTCCGGACAAAGCCCCAGTGGCGGGGGCCAAGGCAGAGGCAGTTAGGGGCGATCAGGTCAGTGGGGGAGGGCGGTTAGGGGGTGATCAGGCCATCAGGGGAGCAGTTACAGGGAGATCAGGCTGGCAGGAGAGTGGTTAGGGGGCGATCAGGCTAGCAGGCAGAGGCAGTTAGGGGAGATCAGGCCAGCAGGGGAGCAGTTAGGGGCATCAGGCCAGCAGGTAGAGGTGGTTATGGGTGATCAGGCAGACAGGCAGGTGAGTGGCTAGGAGCCAGCAGTCCCGAATTTTGAGAGGGATGTTTGACTGTTGGTTTAGGCCCAATCCTTGCCGTTAAGGGTGATCCCTGCGGGATTGGGCCTAAACCGGCAGTCAGATATCCCCCAAGGGGTCCCAGATTAGAGAGGGTACAGGCTGGGCTGAGGGACTCCCACATCCCTGTGCACAAATTTCATGCACCAGGCCTTTAGTAATAATATAAAAAAGACATGACTTCTGCCCTCAACTCACGCACTGTTTTGTGTAGGGATCAGCAAATTATGACCCATGAGTCAAATCCAGCCCACATCCTGTTGTTCAGCCTTCAAGCCAAGAAATATTTTTACATTTTTGAGGGGTTTAAAAAATAAGTAGAGTAAGTGACAGAGATCATATATGACTCACAAAGCATGAACTACTCTCTGGTCTTTCATATAAAGTTTACTGACCCCTAGTGTAGTGGGAAAATATGTGGAAATAAAAACACCATGTACAAATTGTAGGAATTTGTCCTGGGCTATGAACTATTTTTGCCCGGCCAGCAAAAATTTGTCATCTTCTATTATCTTTGCCAACAAACCCTACCCTGATCTCAGACTGAGGTATGAATTGGCCTGCTCCATGATTAGCTTAGGTCTGGACCTTAGGCCTTGTTAGTCCTGCT
The DNA here is from genome assembly GCF_027574615.1 of Eptesicus fuscus. Lineage (NCBI taxonomy): Eukaryota > Metazoa > Chordata > Mammalia > Chiroptera > Vespertilionidae > Eptesicus > Eptesicus fuscus. The sequence goes on from NC_072480.1 coordinate 23,484,802, forward strand.
TTTAAAGTCTCTGCCTATGGAAAATATTTCACATGGCCCAAGTAAGTCTCGTAAGATCCAATCATAGGACTTTTGTTACAATTATTGGGGCGGGGGGTGGGGGGGAAGCCCTCTATTTATTTTGGAATTAGTAGATTAATAAAAATGAATATCTTTAGCTGTTCAGGGCCACTGTTTGTAAGAAAACCTACATTGTATATTTTAAACTATAGGAAGAGGAAAAAGAAGACTTCAAGGGAGGGAGGTGGCTATATAAGAGACTAACTGTGAGGAATGTAGAGACAAAAACTGAGGAAGAGACCAAACGGTGAAATCAACTGCACCTGGAGCAAAATCTTGTTTCTGATTTGTTTGTTTGTTTGTTTGTTTGTTTACTTATTTATTATGTAAAGTAATAAAAGTGTTATTTTTTACTTAAACTGGTTATGCTAAGTTTCTGTTACTGTAATATAAGGTATTCCCACTAAGATCAAGTTAAATGAGAGAATGAATATTAAACAATGTATATATAAGTGCTTCATAAATCCTCTACTTCCTTAAAATCAGTACTTAGTATTCTGTAAGACATACAAAATATTTACATTTATAAGATGTGTTGAAGATCATCTAATCCAATTCCCTTGGTTTGCTGGATTGAAGACTGCAGAGCCCAGCAATATTAAAATAAATTGAAAGATTACCTTCAAAATGGAAACTTACAATTCTGTGTGCTAATTACTAATTGGGATATATTTCATTTTGTATAGTAGCAGTTATAAGCAGCATCTAATACATCTGAGGCCGTCAGAGAAGGCTACCTGAAAGAGATGACGGCTTAGGTGGGTTTGAAGGAAGAGTGTCTTTGCCTAGTTAAAAGGGGTGGAGTCAGTCAGGGAGTCATAGAGGGAGGGGAATCATCTCCCTCAGAAAGAATGCACTCTGTAAAGGTCAAAACATAAAAGAGAATTCACAACTTTCTGAGAACTGCAAAGAGTGAAAAGCAGAGGAAGATTTAGTAAGCATGAGTAAAAAGGATGAGGTTGTGCAAGTAATCCAGGGTCAGATTGTTTCTGGAAAGTGGGCCTGGCCCTGAGTGGGGCTGCCTAGGGGCTGCCAGTAGTGTGTGGGCCTTCACTTCCTGCAGGAAAGATTTCACAATACAAGTCCAGGTGACTTTTAGAGGACGTTTATTAAATCTGGGGACAGTGAAACAAGGAGGGGCCTGGCATAGTGGGAGCAATGGGAGGGAGACTAGGCAGGAATATAAGCCTAGCTGGACGGCTTTGCCTCTCTAGAAAGTCAGACAGAGCAAAGGGACCCTGGGAGACAGGTGTTCAGGGGGTTATCTGGGGAGGAGGTGATGCTGCCCATTGCTCCCTGGTTGCAAACCTTAGAGTTTAGGAGATGCATCCCTGAGGAGGAAGTAGAAGGGGAAAGGGAAAGACAAGGGCATGCTCCTGGGAGGGAGAGCACACACTGAGACCTTCCTTTTAAGGGTTTTTAAAGGCTGGGAATTTAGGGACGGTCTTAGGGGAAGATCTCAACAGAATATCCATTAATTTTATGCTGATGTATCAAAATGAGATTTATTCCCTTAACTTCATCTGTTCTTGGCTGTGGTTGGCAAATGGCACTAGTTGGATTTCTACCATCTATCTCCCTGAGTAGGGTGATTTAAACTATTTACCTTCTGGTCGGGGAAAAATGTAAACCATTTACTCTTAAGTGTCCTTGGTATAGCAGATAAGATTTTGTGATTTACTAGATAGTCTTAAATTGCTTGGCCATTTAATTTTCTGTCTCAGTTTCTCTATTCACTTGTCCTGGCTTACTAGCCTGTCTTAAGATCATGACAGTCCTTGTATGCCATAGAAAAGATTGTGGACTATGAGAAGAAATGCAGGTTTTAAATTTACATTTTAGGAAAAAACACACAAAAACACAATGTAGCAGCTCAGCTGCTGTTCTGATTAATCCAGGAGAACAATGTAAGGGTCGAAGGCAAGATTGACCTGGGGATAGGAGAATGGAGAAAGGGTGTGAGTCCAGATAGAAAGATCCAGGTGAGAGATATTTAAGAAGTAAACAGAAAAGCTTTGACAACTTCTGAGATAGGGTGGAGAATTGCTGAATGGGTGTAGGCTTCCAGCTGCTCAATGGTTGGATGCTGATTCTCTCTGGAATAAGGAAGAGAGAAAAACCTGCCTTTATTTTTATTTATTTTGTTTTGTTGTGAGATGTAGATGTGGGAGAAACATAATGAGTTCTACTTTTGGCATTTTGAGTTTGAGGTGCTTACAGTCATCAAATAGTGTTGACTGTTAAATAGGGTTGGAGAGCAGAGGAGAGATTTGGGTTGGTGATACAGAGTTTTCATAGTCATCAGGTAGATGGAAGTTGGAAATGTGATGGAATGAGATTTTGTGAAGAGAGAGTTGCTTTTGTTGATTTATTCCAGGTCTCTGTCTTTATAAAATTGAATATAATAAACAAAATATTTATTTTTAGAATGTAGCAATGGTTTTTGAGCAAATCAACAATGTAGTTTATCTTTACATAACTTAGTATTCCTAGGAATTATAAAATTTCTGTAATTAACTCTACATAGAACAATTTTTCATCAGTACTTTTTGTTGTTGTTAATCCTCACCCAAGGAATTTTTCCATTGATTTTTAGGGAGAGTAGAAGAGAGAGGGAAAGACAGAGAGAAATATAGATGTGAGAGAAACACATCGATTGGTTGCCTTCTATATGAGCCCTGATCAGGGCCCTGGCTGGGGAGGAGCCTGCAACCAAGATACGTGCCCTTGACCAGAATCAAACCTGGTACCCTTTGGTCTGCAGGCTGATGTTCTATCCACTGAGCCAAACCGGCTAAGGTTTAATCAGTATTTTTAATCCTGTACATTTTACACTATCTTTTTCTAATTGAAGAATGAAGAAATAATGTGTATTATGGTTAGAGTCCCAGACTGGAAATCAGTAGAAATTGTGTTCTAGTTCTGCTTCTGACTGTTTGTACCACTCTGAGAAAATCATCTGACATCAGTGGAACCCTTCCTCCCACATCCTAAAAAAGATTAAAGCAAATGTTTTGTAGGTATTATCTCTACTCATTCTAAAAGTCTAAGTATTTATTGATCTGTAAGTAATCTGTCATCCTAGTGACACTATTGATACGATGATCTTCAGAGATGTGGTAAACAGATCTGATGAGATCAGAGTTTATACTTTCAAAGCAAAGTAGAAATATAATTGAAACCAAGGTTTGGCTGCCTGTAGCCACGAAGGCCAAACTTGTGCTGGTGAAAAAGTGTCGGCCACCTGAAAAGATGGGGACTCTTGCCACAAAGCCCATCTTTCATCTCAGTGCAGGCAGAGGTTTTTATAAGGAGGGAGAGGGTAAGCAGAACAAAGAGATCAAGGGGAGGGAGGTAGAAAGTTCTCTGTGTGTAGGCCAGCACAGTCTATTCTGATAAGGACCCAGAGTCTGGTCAAATGATGGTCTGGTGTGCATCACCCTGGTTTTGGACATCCTGACTTTAAGGTTGAAGGTCAGCAATTCTTCTAGGCCTGAGATGACTGGATGTCAGGGTCTATATCTTCTGAAGTTAGTTGCATGCCATTTATCTACAAGCTAAATATTAGTCAGAGTCAGCAATTACAGAAAACAAGTCAAAAGAATGGTGGGGTGGATTACAATTCCCTACTATTAAAGAAATACATACATATAACCAACAATTTTAGATTTTAAAAAAAGCTGCAGTTTGTGGCTGTTTATCATTTTAATATCTACTATTGAATTACCCTTCCTGATCTTCTCAGCTAGGAGAGCAGGGTTTTCATGGCCAGAGTAATCAGTCCTTTTCTCCATGTACTCCTGTTACTAATAGATCAACACAAAGTGTTTCATTTTAGCATTATCTGTTTAGTGAACCTGCCTTGACATTTAGTGTTGTGTAAGTTCATTAATGCCATAGTGATACATTATTCAGAATATTGAAAGCAGCATTTATTTGTATCTTTTGCAGGCAGGTTTTTCAATTTAGTCCAAACATTTAACATTCAATTATAAAAAAAAATTCCAATAACTAGATAATTGGGTATACAGAGCATATTAATTTAAACCAAATTAATTCAATTATAAAATGTATTTTAATCATGAAAAACTGACAACATAATGGATAGAAATTGTTTAAGGGAATGAACACATTATCAAATAAAGAATGATTGACTTTTCAGGAGTCGAAGAACCTGAAAAATATAAAACATTGTAGAAAAAAAATGTGTCATTCACACTTGAAAGTGGGCAAGCAGATTCAGTTTGAATATTTTACTCAAATATGTCTAATCCTCTCCTTTGTAAAGTAAAATAATAAATTTTAAGAAAAAAACATATGTATAAACTCTCAAAAGAATGCCAAGCATGACTTATAGGTAACGCATATAAATTACAGAGCCCTATGTGCTTCTAGGTCTTGACAGAACTACAGTGTTAGTGAATAAAGGCCATGATAGTGGGTGTAATATGTATTGATTTCAATGAGGCATTTGATGTCGTATTTAATGAACTCTTATTCCCAAAATAACTCAAAGTGGTGTGGCTAGGAGAGCAATCATACCTATTGAAAACTGGCTGAAGGAACCTGAATGAAAGGTGGTGTGAAATGCCTACCTGGGGTAGAGAGAACTACGTTCCAGGCTTCCTGTCAGCTCCTGGAAGGAAACAACAGGGAATGGAGGAACAGGAAAATATTGTAAGAATAAAGTGTACGTTTAGTTTATTAGTGTATTTTTTTATCTTATTAGAATGAAATGAAAATAATGCAATGCCCTGATTTGATCTTTGAGGGTTTTTTTTGTTGTTGTTCTTAGCTTTTATAATACCTTTGCCTGTTTTGTAATTCAGACTAGAATGGGGCTAGCTAAAAAAAAGAGGGGGGACCTTTTATTCACATTTGTGAGGTATTTAGAGCATTGTGTCTACCTCTTATCATTTATTATTACCTGGCTTGTATTATTATTGTCTTATCTCTCTACTTCCCCCTATATTTATGGAAGGTACTTATTAATTATTCCTTAAATTTATCACAACTATTTTCTTTTCTCAGTTGAAGCTTTTTGTCACTTGAACTTACAAGAAACCTCAAAACAAAACAAAACAAAAACCCAAAACACTTTACTGATTTACACTCTTGAGCATGTTTTTAAGTGGGAAAAATGGTGGGAGGGAAGATTAAGGAATCTGTTTTAAATTATTACATGAACATGCCATGTAAAACTTAATTTTAAAATATGCAAAGAGAATTAGTTCATTAAAAAATCTTTCAATACAAATATTATTACTAATATTATTTTCTTTTTTGCTAACATGTAAGAAAAAATACTTGAAATAATTTTTAACACATGTTCTGGTAATAAAATTCATAAGACTGTAATTTAATTGTTAATAGAATGAAGGTCATAACACTTATGTAGAATAAGAGAATTCACTTCTAAAGTCTACATGGAGTATTTTTGGAATTAGTGGTGAATTATTCATAGTGTTAATTTATTGTATGTTTTCCTGAAATAATTTTTACACAGAACATTCAAGGTGCTTTTTAATGTATGAATTTTTATTTTATTCAAACATGAGTATTATTTTCTCTGTTTAATAAAGGAAATTTGTACATGGATGAATAAGCTTATAAAGTATTGAGAAGGATGGTAAAATAAGGTCTGAAATTCATATGTGATTGTCCTTTATTTTCTGATATTTTCAGGAAATTAATCTTTTAAAATTAGTATATGTGTTTCATCAATAGCCACTCCTTTAATTACAATGTAGTATTTTTTTTTCTGCCTCTGTGTCATGGTGACTCAACATAAATTGCTATAAAGTCTTTGTAATACTTTCTTTCAATCAATAAAATAAAGTTATTTCTATTTATTTATTTGGTTCTTTGAAGGGATACTTAATTGTTTGGTTAATTTACATCATTTTATTCCTGGCAAAATTCCAGGTGATCTTCAAAGTTGTAGGAACTATTACTACAGCATAAGACATAAAAGAAAATGCTGTTGTCTTAGAGACAGACTTGCTCTGTTATCTTCCTATAGTGGCACACAGCACAGGGAGTCTGCCAGCAGCATACAATATTAACCCGGGGCTGGGAGAACGCTTCGTAAGCCACAAGAACATTCCATTCCTGTAATTTGTATCACCATGTCTTGTATCTCAGAGGATAAATGAATATTGTTAAAAAGAAGTGAAATAAATATGGAACCATTCATTTTCTTTCAGCCTTTTATCAACTGCATATCCCATGCATGAGGTGCTGCATCAGAGGCTGTGGGTGCCAGAGGATACACTTGAGATTTCTGAATAATGCAATGATATTAGGATATCATAATAGAAATGCTAATCACCTAGCAAAGCTATGGCAGCATTTAATGAAAAATTACTGAAGATGCTAAAACCATTTAGAGAATGACAGTTGAAGGCACTAAACATACTTTAACTGTGATGTGTTAAAAAAAAAAGTGTCAAGAAAACAAAGCAGGTCAGAGTTTGCAGGATAAAAAGGCCCTTTTTTTGTGAGAATCTCCAAATTGGAAGGATCTGCGCAGCCTAAGATACTGTTTCAGCCCATATTCATTGAGCACCTCCCACTTGCTCGGTGCTTTCTAGGCACTGGTTAATGGCATAAAAGCGGGAAAAGGATCTGCCCTCCTGTGTCTTACAACAAGGGTAGGAAGAGGCAGGCACCAAGTCAGTAAACAAGGGAATTAAATGGTGTGTCATCTAGTTGTGATGATAAGGAAGCTAGGAAGAATCTAAAGCAAGAAAGGAAAATAGGGAGAGAGAGACAGAGAAAGAACAAGGCGGGAAAGAGTGTTTGGAGGTCGTGAGGGGACTGCCTTTTGAAACAGGTGGTTGAGAAAGGTCTCCCTAATAAGATAAATTTGAGGAGAGAACGGAGGAAGATGAGAAGTGAGTCTGTCTAGTTAGAGGAAACTGTCTTTATCTATAGAACAGCATAGTCCTGATCATTTCTAAAACATTCAGAATTGAAAGACAACTCAGAAATCACTTAATTTCAACTATGTGATTGTTCCCCCCATGGAATCATTGTATTTATACTTCCATATGCTGAGTAGAATGAAAATGCACAACATTTCAGGGTATAAACACAGAATTGATTAAATGCATTGAAATATAACATGTTACGAGGTCAAAGGCTTATTGCCTGATGCATAAACACATAGTGAAATATAAAGATGTTGAACTTCACTTTGTGACACAGAAAGGCATGTATAGATGATGAGTTGTGGTTCTTTTATTTGTTTCCTATTACTTTCTCAGGTACAGCAGGGAAATATACTTTGAGTTATACTATCATTGAATTTCTTGTATTCAATAAATACACAGAAGGACATTATCAAACCAAATAATAGCATGAGGATATTCTTTTTGAGTCCTAGTCTTGCCTTTAATCATTTCCATGGATATTGGTTTCACTGGTACTTACATTAATCATTCCTTCGCAAAAAGAAATGAGCAATGCTATTGCTCCTGTTTTGTAAATAAGAAAGAGGATGATAGGAAGGTTAAAGGAGCTGCCTCAGGCATTTCTAACTAGAAGGTTCTGGTAAAGCCTTTAGAAGAAGCTATTTGTCTTAAATGGCAGTTTTGAGTTGTAACCACTGGGGTTCAGAGTAAACTAAATCTGAAACAGTATATTATAACAGAAAGATAGCAGGACTGGGAACCTGGATCTCTCAAGTCTACTTGCATTTGCACCACTAACTAGCTCGGTGCCTTTTAGATTTTTTTTTTTTAAGTTGGAAGGCCATTATATATTATCATTTATTGAAAATCATGTATCAAGAGTATTTTTTATACCAGTCATGGTGTGAAGTTCTGGTAAAATTATGCTCCATATCCTGAAGGAGCTCATGTTCTAAAGGAGCAAATTCACAAAGAACACAATGACAGGGTAGTGTGTTCGTGTAAGAGGCGAACACAGTGTGATACAAGGAAGAGGAAGGGAGACAATCAAAACAAGGCAGAAGGGGAAAGGTGGCTCTCAGATACCTGACTACAAAGTAGCCAGCTGAAGCAAACTGGAGTTGGGGTTAACCGATGTCCATAGGAATCACAGACATAGGGAACCAAAGCGCAAAGGCACAGAGACAAGAAATAACAATTTTAGACGTATGATGGTTTCTGTATGGTTGGGCGATAGAAAATAAAGCTCAATTTTCAAGAATGGGTCAAGAAGAAGTTCCTGTTGACCACACAAAAGGTTTTACTTTGAATCTGATTGAGGGGGGCATTTTCCTGTGCATTTAGGGACCTACTGTGTTTGAAATCTACAGGGTTCTACTTGAGGCAGGGTGAAGGATTTATTTGAATTGGAGTTATGAAGCTGTGACAAGACTGCAAGGGAGAAATTATGAGGGAGTGAACTAAAATAGTGAATGTAGACTACATTAGAAATTTGATTCAGGATATACTTAGAAAGTGAAATCTATCAGATTCAATAAATAACTGTTATGTGAAGGAGGAAAGAATGGGTAAATATGAAAGCATAATTTTGAGTAGTAATGTAGGAGAAAGGTATAGGTTTCAGAATTAGCTGACATCGGAAGAGAACCTATTCTGGAGGCATCTGTAGTCTCTTTAGTTGCAAGTCATTGGGCAAAGGCATAGGTTAGTATCTATTTGGCCAAAGCATGTTAATTTTTACTTAAAGGCCAGGGTTTCTGGGAATAGTGTACCCAGGGTCCAAAGCCATTATGGACTCAAGCTTTTGTTCATCCTCTAAAAGCGTCCTAAAGCTTTCTTTCCTTCAGAGACAGAAGATGAATGTGATGGTTGCCAGAGGTGCATTTGAAAGGAGCCATGACCAAAGGTACAAAGGAAGTGTCTATTCTTGGTGTTGTCATTGTAGGAATTTAGAGTCATTCTCCTACTCTCCTTCCTCCGCACACCCCATGATATTGGGAAATCCTAGATCACATGGCCACTCTCAACTAATTAATATAATGAGATGATGATGATTTGTTCCAGCAATTTGAGATTTAGTGCTGAGTAGAGGCTCAGTCTCCCCTAGTCAAGTGTGAGAAGGTGGAAAAAGAATAGTAAAAATAAAAATTCGGGGCTCTGTGCCCGTAAAAGGAGGGGAAATTAACATTATGACACCGCCCCTATCTAACACAGCGTAAGAATCTCTACCTTGAATACATATAAAGAAAGAAAGAGATGAGGCACAATTGCATGTGTGTGTGATGAGGGGGCAGAGAGGAGGAAATGAGAGCATAAGATGAAAGACTAAATTAAAATTTTAGAGATTATTTAATGTTAACACATACTAGTACTTTAGTTTATTCATTTTCCTTCCCCACTAAACATTCATTCATTATTTTTTTGTGGCGTTACAATTTTCTAAGTATTTTGCTTTTTAAAAAAATCTTTGATTTGGCTTCTTTGTCATTTTCTTCATCATTTTCTTAAAACAGAAGGAAAGCAGTATTTCTGGTTTTTATTCTAAACATGAAGAGATCTTTAAGCGTGAAGCAGATCCAGGGGAAACCTACCCCTCTTAGATATCGATGTTATTGCCATTAAATTACTACCTTAAGTAGATGTACATATAGGAGATACAGTTAATTTCACATGAAGATGGAAGAACCACTAAGGTAATGAATGTTATTGAGAGTGCTTTTAATCCCATTATGCACATGTGAGAAGCTTTCTAAGCAGAGAATACCACTGAGTTGATAAAAAAAAAGTATTTAGATAGCAAATGCCTTTGTGCTTCCCTGCTCACTGGTGTATTTGCTTTAGAAATGAATGTTTTTCACATGATAGATACAGACATGCTTCTTTCTCTAATTAACTTGTCTCAGAAATAAAGTGTGCATGTGTGTGTGTGTGTGTGTGTGTGTGTGTGTGTGTGTGTGTGTGTATTGGGGGGTGATCAGTGTCATGAAGTAACTGAGGAATACATTAAGCAAGTTTTCATGGATATGTGGATTGCATAATTTAAAACCATCCTGGGGCATCCATAAATTATGTAGAGGTTTTGTTTTCTTATTTTAAATTTTTGAGGGGAGAAAGACACTTGATTCTGCAATTTCTATACCTTTAGCATTATCTAAATCTCTCCAATTTTGAATGCTGAGGTGCCATACCATCTTTTGTTCAAACTATTTTCCTAAGATCCTAATTTTTACTCAAACCCTGCTGACTTTTGAAGATGAGTCCACTCTCCAAATAAGCATAGAACAATTCCATTAGACATCAGCCAGTGGTAATTTGGAAAATGTTTTAATGATTGGTGTATTTGCAGTATTTATATACTGTGTTGCTCAAAATCATGTGAAGAAATGATTACACAATTACAGTATTATAGTTCATTAGTTATATAGATCCTAAATTTCCCCTTTTCTAATGTCTTAGCGCGATTGGCACCTCCTGTGGTTGGATCTGGTCTATGCTAGGACATGTGCTATGTGTTTTTCAAAGCTAGCCTTCTACGCTAACAACGCATTCTGGATCTGTATGTAGCTAAACAACAGATGATTTTAAAATCAAAATCAAACCAAACCGGAGAATTTGAAGAAGAAATTCAGTATAATGATTTTATTTGCTTTGGTCACTTCGTTTTGTAAATGAACAATTAGGAACAGCACGGGACATTTTGTTTAGTCATTTACTGTTCAAAGATCTGACATTATTTAAACGTTGCTTTCACACCACTTTTAATTACTACGCTTGAGGACATGGGGTATATGTTTTAATTGTCTCCTTTTAAACGGAAGCCAAAATTTAACAAGAAATTCCCCGGCTACAGACCTATTTGTGTTTCTGGTGGGTGCTGCTTCAGCTGCACCGCTAGGTGGCAGACGAGTTTTACAGTTTCTGGCTCCGCATCAGAGGCTACCAAGTCAGTGCCCTCTCAGCTCTTTCCGCAGCAGCTGAGGCTGATGCAAATGTACAAACAAGCAGGAGCTGGATGCGACACACACCACCATTATTAAAGCGTAAGGCAAGGACTCCAAGCCCAGTTCTTGGCTTCCGGTGGTTTGGTGAAGACAAGGCTTTGCTGATGGGCTGAAGGGAAGACTCCTGAGAAAATGACTGCTGAGGTTAGGCTCTGCTGTGCCTTCTCCTGCCTCCTCTGACTTGGTACATTGCCCAGGACCAGGGCGTCCAGGGGAGGCAATGGGCAGCTCCGCTCTCCACTGATGCTGGAAGGGCTCCCCGCGCTCCCACCGGACTCTGCCGTGGGCAGGAGAGCTTGTCTCCTGCTGGTAGAGGAGCAGGGAGGCCACCTAACAAGGAAGAGTAGCTGAACGTGTGAAAACGAATCGGTTAGATTGAAAGGCACGCAGCTTTGAGGCTTCGAAACAGTGAGGGGTTAGTTACAGAGTTGGATAGGAGTAGAATCTGATGGTGAAATGATTTATTTATGTATAAAAAGATTTGCCAAGTTGATAGCATATAATCCAGGAAATAACCTGAATTCTTGCCACACATGAAAGGTTAACAGTAAATTCGGGGAAATACTTGGGCCACATGAAAAGACATATTTGCAGTTCACGGACTACATGTTTACGGTTTTTGAAGAGAGGATTTTCTTTGTCGTGCTTTCTGTTTTTTTGTTTTTATTTTTAATGAGAACATTGTGTTACAGAGTAAATAAAACCTTTCCAGTTAGGAAAGCAGGAGAGGTGCTCCAAGGAAAGAAAGGAGCGTGCTGTTCCCACGCAGGCAGCGGAGAGGCCCAGCAGCTGCATTATTCTGGAAAGGCAATGACCTCAGGTTGCATGAGTCGATCCACCTACATCTGCCATCGCAGCCGGCACCTGGTGCAGGGTGAACGACACACAATACTCCCCAAATGTCACTGTCCAGCCGTGTCCACCAATTAAAACTAATAAACATTCCTCCCCGCGCCGGAGATGTGCTGCCAGCCCGGCGAGCAGCAGGGCAGGCGACAGCAGAGCATAATAACGGCCGTCGCAGCAGCGGCAGCCGGAGCCCTGGGCAGCAGGTGCGCTTGGCTGGGAGCAGGGAAGGGCGCAGTGTGGTGCTGGCGTTGCCTGCTCACATATTATGCAGGCAGAGCTGAGTTGTTTACAAATTGATAGCAGAGGGGATTTGGTTGGAGACAGAGCTGAGCACACTGCATTCAGTGCTCAGGGAAAGGCGAGTGGGGTTCCGTGCTGGTCAGTGGGGTGCCATTCACTGTGGGCGGAGGGGGGGGGAAGTATCCCTCCTACCCCCTAACACACACCCTAGGCAGAGAGCAGAGGCCCAATGTGATAGGCAGGCAAAAAATCGCCTGTGAGAAACCCAAGGCTATTTGATGGTGAGGGCCAGAAAGTCTCTCTTTCTCTCTAAGTTTCTCTCTTCCAGGTAGCATAGATATGCCAGATCCCAGAGAGCCTCCAGGAAGGCCAGGGGCCTGCTGCAAGGTCTGGGCATTCAGTGAGAGGTATGGGTTTCATACACCCCTCCAGGCTGGACTTCTCTGGGAAAGAGTTGGAGAATCCTGGGGGGTAGGGAGAGCTCTGGGGGTACAGGGCTCCAGGATGTCAAGCTCCCATGAGACGGATTGGAAGGGTAGGGGAGCACGGACAGCAAAGCTTTCCACATGCAGTTAACCGTGGACGGTGTTCACATCCGCAGGGAGGCATCCTGGGTGAGTTTTTCTCGCCTTCAGTGTTATTTCTACCTAAGGCAGGAAGAGTGTGTCCGCTTTCCATCCTGTCAGCACTGCAGCAACCTCTGTCAGTCTTTGTTTTCACCTCTGCTGGTTTCAACTCTGCTGTCTGGTGGTGTCAGTGCTATCAATTTAACATCATGCCTCTCTCTGCAGTGCTGTTATGATACAGGACACCTGAAGGTGTCATTTTCCTGTGGCTAATTAACCTTGAGACCAGAGGCACACCAGCTCAGCCCCTTAATTACATTCATGTGTAACCCTGCGAACACGGGGTGACGCGGGGCCACCAGTACTGCTGTCGTCTCACTGGCCCGTCTGTCTGACCCGTAATCTGGGGATTGTTATACAATACTGATTTCCGTCCTTGACATGGCTTGTTCTGCATTCTGAGTTCAAATGGCAAAGCTTTGAGTGTCTGAGTGGAACCTTTTGACAGGTGTAGGCAAACACTTGTAGTGAAGAATTTCTTACACACACACACACACACACACACACACACACACACACAATCAAAGCAGCCTCCTTGGCCTCTGCCTGCCATGGCTGCTTGACCAAACACTGGGAAAAAAAACAGACATGATGATTATGACTGTGATAGTGGAAAGCCATGGAGAGTATATTTTTGCTACCACTACTTTCATACTTTCTAAAATTGAGTCCGTTCCTTAACTGATAACCCAGTCTCTCCTTCTTTACAATCTGGGTGAACTGAGCCAAAGGTGTTTTTGTTTTGTTTTGTTGTTGTTGTTGTTGTTGTTGTTGTTTGTTTTTTTCCGCAGTGTTAGCTGCCAAAAACATTTGACTTCTGCGTACTGGGTCTTGGGCTACAGGGATGAAGTAGTCTGAGGCTGGGGATTAGGAAGGTGTGGATTCAAGCAAGAGGAGAGTGGCAGGTGGTTGTTTGGTCAAAGCAATAAAAGTGGGAAAGAGGAGGCAGGAAGCAGATGATGAAGCCCAAGAAGTTCAAAACATAACCAGGGACAGGAGCCCAGTCTAGTCAACTGAAGAGCAAGATCCAAGCTAAGGATTTGGATCAGAAGGAGCGGGGAGCATGAGCCAAGAACGCACACATTGTGGTTGGTTCAAACCTAGACGAGGGGACTAACAGTAAAGTGTAAAGTAGAAAGAATCGACAATAGAAGCTGATGTTATCAAAGTGCATGGTCTCCCTATTACACTTAAGCAGGTTCGGCATTCATTTATTTAAAAATGAGACAAAAACTAATCGTTGAATCATTGCATGCTTGCTATATGTCTGGAAAATAGAGAAAAGTGAGGAAAAATGAAGTCCAAGTAGTACGAACCAATCTCATTTTTGGCTATCTCTCTGTAGTATTGCCACCAAATTGTTTTTCATTTTCTGCTTAAATACATCAAGGGATGGGCTCCTTTCCCGTTATTGTGGCTGCTACGTATTGATGGTTGTTCTTGTTCATTCCAGCACAGCCTCTGCACAGTTTCTACCCTTAGGTCTCTGTTCTAATTCTGGAGCTATATGAAGGTAGCCTGTTACTCTAGCAGGGAAAAGTATTTAAAATAACTGAAAAAATGGTTCATGGTCCATCATTTCACTCATTAAGTACATCATGAATACCAAGTACATTTCCAAACTCTGGAAATACAAGAATCGATACAATGAGACCTGGTCCTCATGGAACTTATTTTCTTGCTCTGGCGATAGGGATGTTTCTATGCACAGGGTGCAGGGTTGTTGAGAACCGAAGGTGAGTCAGCAGGGAACTCTAGGAGGCTGGGAGGACACAGAGGAGGGCAGGACCGATTATGGGAGAGTCTGGCCTTGGGTGATAAGCAAGGAGTCAATAGGCACAGCTATGGAGAGTTTATACACCTAGGGTTTCCCAGGAGAGAGAAGGAGAAATGCCTCCCTCCTTGAGCAGGAACAGAAAATAGGTTCTGGATCTCTTCCTGATGACACTCACATTCTGAGCACCACCGGGATTTTCCCAGGGGGACGTGAGCTGACTCTTCACTTCTTTTGATTTTTGAAATATATTCAAAGGGTGGAAATAGCAGGTGGTTGCCTGGCATAAAATGGGGTTTACTAGCTATTAGGTCAGTAACATTAGCTCTGCTTGAAGAGAAAGTATGAGAAGAAGGCAGGGAAAGGTTTCTTAGGAGTTTGTTGATTGTGTTTATTTTTGTCTCTGGTTTGATAAAGCTGAAATGAGAAAGTAAGAAAAAAATCACAAAGACTTTTAGTCTACATATGATGTGGATAGGGGCCATATCTTAGTTATCTTTATGTTTCTTGTTTCACCTGAGAAATTCTGCACAAAATAGTCAACAGAAATATTTGAATGAATGCCTGTTTTAATAAACTACAATGGCATAATACATACTATAATGTCTCTCTTATGAATTGAATCGGTGTTCCTTAAAACTGCAGTTTTATTATATGAATTATTACTGTAAAACACGTGCTCAGCTCTCCCATGCCTCTGTGATTTAACCTTCAAATCTACCACTCTCTGTGTTGCAAATGGATCATGTAGAGATACTGATGCTGGTTAAAGAGTGCAGAATGTTAAACTGCACGTGGTTTATCTATCCCAAGGAATTTAGAAGGAGTCATAAATCACCATGGTAACATAACACATTGAGGTCCTCAGGGGGATAAAATACTGTAAACCTTTTCTAATGATTTACAAATCTCCCAAATGAATTGTGGTTTCTACACCACTTGGGCCACAGCAGGGAATAATTGTTCTCCACGGTTACAGGCATCCTAGAAAAGAGGGGAAACCTTACACTAAAATCCTGCCTGAGCTCAAACCCCACTCACTGTACTGTCTGCTCTTAGCTTGTTTATTAGTTTTAAAAGAGAAATATCATCCATATCCCCAGGGATTCTGTCTAAAACAAGATTTCCTTTGTAAAATGAGATGACACAGTTAACATTTTAAACAACCCAATAATTTGAACTATTATAACACTTCTAATTTGATGATTCTCAGGTTTTTAAACATTAAAATCATATTAAGTCTGGATCCTCTGAGATTCAAAGATCTCTGAGCATCACATCACAGTAGCTCCATTTCACATAAAGCGAAGCTGAGTTAGTCTTTGAAAATGCAGCTCTGTATCTTCTATTTTCCCCCATATACTTAAAACGTTTTCATAATAGGGAGTGTCTCTTAGTTCTACAGTGATATAAATATAGAAATGGAAACTTTTCAGTTTTTAGAGACTCAAGATCATAAAAACCAGCTCATTATTGAAAAATTAGATCATAGTTATTTTCAATTACTAAAATTAAATAATTATTTACCAGATATACTGCACACTGTAAGGATAAGGACAAGCAGGGCATTCTTTCCTTATAACATGTTTTTAAATTTATAGAAATGCTCCTAAATATTTATTTTAAAGAAAAGAGATGAATCAATTATCTCATGAACCAAATTCTGCAGCTCAAGTAATCACAGTGGTCCACATAGTTTCACTACAGCTGATATACATCTATTTCCTGGCACCCCTTAGAATTATTATACCTTGTTAATAATGCAAGGTACTCTTGAGACCTAATTTCTGCCTTAAATAAATCAAAATGCATGCTTTGTATTAAATGAATAATTTTAATGAGAAAACTATATCTATTTGGGGAATAACTATTGATTAGATTTCAATGTTATTTTGAAATAACATGGACTAATAAGATTTTGCTATACTGTTTTCTTATTTATATTCTAGCCTTATTTTTGGGTCATAATTATTTATCTTATATCATAGTAAGTTGAGAAAGTGACAGGAAATCAAAGGAATGAACTTTAGACAAAATGATGGAAAATTTACAGTAAAATCATTAAAGAGAACAAGTAACATACAAACTTCTTTAATTGGGTATTCTTTCAATTCTCTCTGACCTTGAGATTCTGCAGATGATAATTTTATATCAGTCCTAGTATTCAATATGGAAAAACAGTGAGGTTCTCATATCATTAACCCACTCTTCTTTGAACCATTTATCAGTCAAAAATTTACATTTATTTGTCAAATTAATACTGCAGTAGAAAATACAGAGAATGTCTAATACAAATTTATGAGTAATAGTACAAATGAGTAATTAGCTATAAAATCCATGGTCAAAGAGATGTATGCATTTATGCATTTAGTACCTAAGACAGTGATTCTTACATAGTTGGTACCCAGTAAGTACTTGTTAAGTGAATTGTGGGCAAAAAGTAAACAGTGTCAAAGGAAGCATTAATATTATGATAAACCATGATTAATAAATACTATCAGATGAAGATTAACCATGTGCGGACACTGGTCAGTGTTTTACATACATTAATTTATAATTTTTACCAAGCATACCCAAAGAAGTAGGTACTATTATTGTTTCCATCCTATGGGAGAAAAGAATGAGGATTGAATGGTTGAAGTAAATTGCTTAAGTTCACCTAGGAAAATTTGGTTTCCCTAACTCTAAATGTCTTAATCTTAACCATTGGACAACACTGTCTATCTTAAAGGCCTATGGGAGTTAGTATTCACACAATGTCTCCCATACAAATATGGAAAGATGCAAATCTGCTTAGCACTTGTTAGTTATGGGTGGGCCTGTTCTGGATGGTGTGAATGTAGACATTATTCTTTAATATCAGACCACTATTAAAATGCTCTTCTGCTTAGCTCTTGACTCCATAGTTTAAAAGTATGAGTAGAACATGGAGGCAATTAATTGAAGTGTCTGAAGGTTATTAAGAACCTACACAATTAGATTCAGACAGCTACATTTTACTAAGATCTCTTTGTCTTCTCTCAGTACTCATAAGGATCACACACACACACAAATATGGTTCACATTATGAAGATATTTGCATACTATTTAATTTTTTTAAATTTTAATATATAATTTTATTGATTTCAGAGAGGGAGGGAGAGGGAAACATCAATGATGAGAGAGAATCATTGATTGGCTGTCTCTTGCACACCCCCTACTGGGGGTTGAGCCTGCAACCAGGGAATGTGCCCTTGATCGTAATCAGTCCTCAGGCAGATGCCCTATCCACTGAGCCAAACTGGCTAAGGCAATGTTTGCATACTATTTAAAATAATGAAACGTGTGGAAAAGACTTAAGAATATTTTCAAAGCAGCTTGTAGATGAGCTTCAGTCTCCTATCTCGTTTATGCTGAACAGGAATTGAAATTGTTGCTTATTTCTCAAAGATGACAACTTAAATATAGAAAATAGTGGTTGAAAGTAGATCTATATTAAATAGTAAAATATTTTTAATTGCAAAGGAGTAAACCAAAATCTTAATTATTGGATGTGAAAATAATTCTTTTGTATAATATATGTGTGTGTTGGTATACATACAATTAAAAGTCTTCTTCAGATCCCTTAAATTCTTACTATTTCAACTGAATATCTGATTTTTTTTTTACTGTAAGTTAAATAAGAACATATAATTTGGAAATAACATAGGATATAAACATAGAGAGAAGCCCTGGATTCCTGACTCAAGTCCCTTGCTCTCTTCTGAGTCACAATTAAAATAGAGTTTTTGTATAAATAAAATGATATAGTACACAAAAGATCATACATATGTACATATATTTATAAACTATAAAGTAGTATGCCTATCTTACTATTATTATTAATAATAACTAGAAATAGTGACTAATGTCATTTTTAGAATTTTGATTTAAATAGCAGTGTTACAGATTGCCTGTTCTTGTCTATTTTCAAGTCACAGCAAAGGAAAAAACATCCCTCCTACTTCATTTATCCTTTCAGAGCTAGCAGGAAATTAAAAAAAGAAAGGAGTTCTGTGTAGTATCTCTGACAGCAAATTTCTCAGAATCCAGAAATACTTCTCTTC
The DNA here is from genome assembly GCF_027574615.1 of Eptesicus fuscus. Classification (NCBI taxonomy): domain Eukaryota; kingdom Metazoa; phylum Chordata; class Mammalia; order Chiroptera; family Vespertilionidae; genus Eptesicus; species Eptesicus fuscus. Next base: position 23,503,351 of record NC_072480.1, read on the forward strand.
ACTGTAATAAGTTGCTGCAGATACAAGGGAGTACTTATGATGGATGACTATCTCCGTTTGCATGAGCGATAATTCCTGAACACACAATTCTCGATTAAAATACAAATGCATTTCCAACTGCATACTTCCTTGTTTTATTCTTACATGATAAAATGTGAAAAGAATCAAGTAAAGCTGGGCTCTAGAATATTTCAGAAGTGAAACTGAAGCTGAGGGGATTTTTAAGTAGGGAGGGACGTTCTTTTGTCATCCATTTGGTTCATGGACATGTCATTCCCATGTGAATAATCAAGCATTTACTCTTACACACGAGTCTTAGACTTTCTGATCAAATAAATCATTTTAAGAACCTGTAAGCTATTTCACTATCATTTGAAAGTGGAAGGGTACAAACCGGACCTCATGAGTGAATTGACAAGGTCGCCTTGCTAGTATATGTCAGAATGATACTGGAAGAGGGGTAGAGAGGACAGGGGTAGAGAGACATTGTTAGGCCTCCCTCCCTCCACAATCTCATTTAATTTTTTCCTAAAGCTCGCAAGATTGATTGCTATTCCATAGGTGATAAACTGAGGCTGGCAGAAGTGAAACAGATTAGTTGTAAAGCCAGTGAGTGACAGACTTAGGAGATGTCAAAGTCTGTTCAACCCTGTAAGTTACATTCTGCCCATTGCAACTTGCTGCCTTTCAGATCTACCAGCAGCTGGCTTAGTGGCTCTGCTCAAATCTGGAACATGTATTAAGGGTTATTCAAAACTACGTAAAATATCCAAGGTGATGAAAAGGGTAGACAAACCTGAAATTGTCCCCACGGAGGCAGCACTTATGAATTTCAGGTAAAGAAATAGTTTCCATGAACAGGGGCAACAGAGAAGAACAAACAGATATAATTTGGATTCTTTTAAACTGTGGGTAACAGCCCTCATGTGGTGGAAGGCCTCTACCCATCTGACACCTGATAAGGCCATTGAGTTCATTTTCAGAAAGGTACAACCATTTACATACTGTTGATGTATGCATGTGAAGCAAATGCTGCCTGTCAGAAAACAAAATAGAGAAAAAATAAACAAAGATGAATTATCCTCTTATTTACATTTCAATTCTGAAAGATAATTATTTGTTTTTCCTTGATTAGAGGACATTAATGATCATTAATTATTAAAAATATGTTTATATTCTCAAGTATGTTTGCATTTCACAAGTCTCATCAAGAGACAAAGCTCAACTAACCCTGTCTTTTGGCAATGTTTGCAATCAAATTTTACTTCCTTTATAAACATTTCATGAATAAAATTAAATAAGAATTCAGAAAAGCCCAACGGGTAAACCTTTATTCTACATGTCTACATAAAACAGTATATCACAATAACAAATGATATTATTATAATATATTTTATAAAATATTGGAATATTTTAAATCTTGAATTTGTCCTTAAAAGTTTATGGCATATCATTTTATTTCTTCTTTCTTATTATATCTTTTCTCATGGTGCTCTTCACTCACTCATTCAGAAACTACTTATTACTACTGCACACTATGAGTAGTTCCAAGCCCTAACCATAGCTATTAAACTACACAACACTCCCTGTACTCATTGAGCTTATACTCTAAGTGGCAGAGACATACAATAACCAAGTAAAAACAGGAAGATGATAAATGTACCGGCAAAAGTAAAACCCAGTGATAGACACTGACTTGGGATGAATTACTTAGAATATAGTGCCAGGATAGGTCCCTATGAAGTGGTCTTTGAGAGGAGACTGTCATGGGCAGAGAAGTTAGCCATGCAAAGGTGTAGGAATAGTGAGAACTGCTTAACAAGAGCAGGTTTCAACTATTCAAAGGGGATAAAAAAGAACAGTTTGGCTAGCAAAAGTACTAGGTAGAGAGTGAGGCAAGGATCACCTCAAAAAGCAAGAAAGCATAATAGGAATGTGGCTTTTAATTTCAGTCCTGTGTAGAGTGGAACGTAGTCAGGTAGCAGGCAACAGGGACTAGATCAAAGCAATCCAGGCCAGCGCTGATAGCTACGGGGGCACGCCTAGCAGCAGCGCAGCTGGCGTGACAGAGCAGAGATTCAGAACAGGTTTCTGAGTTACAGCTGAAAGGACCTTAAGCATTTCATGAATAATATAAGGGAGAGGAATCAAGATTGGCTTAACTTTTGGGCTTAGAAAAGTGGTAGAGGATGTCACTTTTAAAGATGGGGAAGTTCCCTTTTACAATTTAAAATTCTTTGACCATGACTAACATTACCCCCCCCCCCCCCAACACACACACACACACACTTTTTTAGGTGCAACAGGACTGAAGTATTAATTAAAATGTTTTCAATGACCACAATGACCCTTATTCATTATCTTGAAGATTTTGCCATTGTAGCCAGTAATTGGCTTCACCCCTTCTGCAGAGCATTGTGTGGGAGATTCTTGGAATGCATATCTGTGAGAGATGATACTGGCAGTGAATCATATGATATCTCTAGCTTGGCACAATAAGGTTATAAAAGATATTCTCAAATGTTCTTGCTTGGCTCCATAAATGGTAAAGACTTGATGAATAAACCAGAGAATAAGTCAGAGATAAGAAATATGTAATTAGTCACTTTAGACCTTGCAGCCATACAATAGGAGCCTGCCTCTCTGTTTAGAAGGACTGTCTATATACCCTTCTAAATGTACTGATAGTCAAGGACATTATACGATACCTTTATAAGAAAGCATAAGACTATTACCAGAGAACACTGTGAGGTAGCAAACCATATTTTTGTGAAAAAATCTTCAGTACTTTGCAGCCACAATTCTAAGACTGACAGCAGTCTAATAGGCTGCTGTCCAAGAACAGGTTTTACAGTTCCTCGAGGCTACTTAATTGTAGCTTCCAGTGCCCTTGTTACTTGACTGTCCTACTCAAAATTCCTCTAGGACCCTTGACTCTTTGCCTTTTAAACTCTGCTCTTATTATGGATCTTTTTGAAATACAGTGTAACATTAAGATGAAATATTCAGGGTGAAGAAGGCAGAGGTTCGCAAATGAGCTGACCCCACCATAAGGAAATCTCAAGAAAAACCAAACATCTAGCTAAAAAATGTAAGCATATGCTGTAATCAGAAAGGACTGTTAACGAAAAAAAACCATTGAAACCTGTAAAGAATTTTAGTGAGTTTATTTGAGCCAAACTGTCGACATATGCTGGGAAGCAGAACCTCAATGAATTGAGATAATGCTCCAGAGAATGCAGGGTTACATCTATTTTTATACATTGAAATCAAAGGAAAGGGACATAGGTGAGTTACATGAAATCCATTGGTGATAGATTAGGGAGGTGGGACAAAGCAAAGCGGGGGAAACCTCTGGGATAGGGTGAAAAGCGAAATGATGGACATGTGCTTCTCTTAATTAATAGTTGGCAATTAACTTGATAACAATAACAATGAGGGAATGTCCCGGTGCCATTTGTTGTGCCCTGAGGGGTCCGGGGTAAAAAGGAAGTTACAAGTTACCCAGACATCTCACAAATAGGTTATCTTAGAGGCAAAAAGGCAAATGGGCTCTGTAAAGAAGATCTAAGTTGATCTTTGTCAGGGAAGATATCAGCTTAGGAATGACTGCCCACTATAACCTGTTTGTAGTTAAATATTTAATTTTCAGACCATCTTTTGTGGTTATTTTAGGTCTCTGAGTTTTCAAGACTGCCACACAGGCCTCCCCTGAGCTTGTCAGGTTAGCAGGTGGCTTCTTTCGTTCACAGGACGAAGGAAGTTGAATTTTTCCTTGTGTTTTGCACCCAATAAGGACTGCCAATCTCTCCTCCACTATTGCTCTACCCATTGCCCACCTAGTATTTCAATTGAGCACTCTTGCTCAAGTCTGCAGAGTAGTTTCAGAACCTGAACAAGAGAGCGAGTGATAGACAGCCTTTAACCCTGCACTTTGTGGATCAGGGTTTTCTTTGACACAGTGTTTTCCCTGTTTTGGAGGGTGATATGCAACTGCTCTTTCCAAAGCTACATGTATGGCTCCAGCGGGCTGAACTGATCCTGGAGGAAGGATAGGCGAGTGAGCACTGTATACCACAGATTAATGCGTGGAAGCATGGCCATCACGAGAAAGGGCAGGAAGAGGAAAATGCAAGTGAGATTATGCTGATGTGTCCCTGAGGGTAAAATAATGTCAGGATTGCAAATAAGCATGTGTTGTTTTAAACCGAAATGTTTGTGACACGTGTCTGTTCTTGTTCAATGTTGGGGTTAGATATTATGGCTAAAATGGCAGCATGACACAATGAGGGGATTGAATTTGGGCTTCAGATTCCTGTTCTGATTCTACCACTAACTGAATGAGTTACTTTGGTAAAGCCCCTTCAATTCCTTGAGCTTCAATTTTCTCATCTCTAAACTGCAGATAGTAGGAATATCAAGTGCCTAGGTTTACAATAAAGCATGTAAAAATACTTTGAAAGTGCAAAATGCTCAAAGAAGTAGCAGTTTTCTCTATTAGTCATTAGGAGAAATTGAATCCACATTCTGGTATTCTGTTATTATAAACATGTATGATAACTTGAAAAATACAGGAGTAAGAGGTAATATTTTTTGAATATTCTCTTTGGGCCAGGAACGTAAATCCTCTCACTTAACTCTCACCACAACCTCTTGGGTAGGTGCTATTATCTACACTTCACAGAGGGGATAATCAAGACTCAGAGAGACGGAGTAACTTGATCAAGGTCATGTAACTAGTTAATGGCTGAGCTGGCACTTGGTTTCTGCATATCCAGTTTCAAAGCAAGGATTGTAGCACTGCGTTTTGTTTGGAATTGTAACTCCATGTATACTGGGAAGTAACTCTCAGAAGATAACGCTGTAAAATCCTTTCACAGTCTTAAAATAAACTATAATAGCTCAATTAAAAATGGATGTTAATGCTCATAAAATGAGATTATAGTGCCAGCACTGTACTTTACTGCAGAATTTAATTAATATGGTTACTTCCTCCACACAAATCATTTGACTTTATAGCAGTTGTTGAGTGTATATACTAACTCACCTCAAGGTTGCCAGATTTTAATTTGAAACAGAAGTAGCCATGCCTATGGGAACAACACTGTTCCAACTTTACTTGGAAGGGGATCTTAAGTTGAGGTGAAGTATGCACCTTAGCATTAATCACTATGCTGTCACTATCACTCGTGGCTGAGAAGATAGTATTACTACTAATAAGAATGCCATAATTTTCAAAATAGTTCAACTGTCTCCAAATAATAAACAGGCAAAGTTCCATGAGTGCTAAGCACTTGTAAGAAATGGGGAGCTGTTTTAAATCTAAAACTTGTGAAAGTTTTACTCACCTGCTCATCTTTTTCTTATTTTCGTATTATTTTAACTAGAAATTTGGGCGAGGGCAGAAAATGGAAGGATGACCTATGAGTGCATGTAGCAATGTTAATAAATATTTTTCTGCTTATTTAATGAGAACCGACTAAAAAGTTTTAAAATATGCTTTCTCATCTTCACAACTAACTAAATTGCAGTGTATTAGTTATCTATAGCTGCATAACAAATGACCACAAAACATAGTGGCTTAAATACAACTATTTCTTTAGTATCTTTCATAGTCTTCTAATTTGGAATTCAAGAGGCACTTGGTTCTAGGTTAGGCGCTCTTACGATGTTGCAGTTTTCAGACTTGTTCATTGTCATATCTGGTGCCTTATCTGGGAAAATTCAAAGAGCTCTGTCTCTAGGTAGTCTCTCTGCATGATTTGTCTTTTGTGGTAGACTCAGGAAAGCTAGCCTATGTGGTCCAGGGAGTCATAACTTCATGTTTCCCAAAGAGATAGCCAGGTGACAGCTGTTACCACCTTTTATGACCTGATCTCAGAAGTCATGTGGCAATAATGCCTGCACTCTATTGGAAAGGCAGTCCGAAAGTCCTGTCCAGGTTCAAGTGGAGTGTACATAGATTGCCTCTGTACTGGAAACAAATTCTAGAAGGGCATGTTGTATCCCTTAGGGCAGTGGTCGGCAAACTCATTAGTCAACAGAGCCAAATATCAACAGTACAACGATTGGAATTTCTTTTGAGAGCCGAAAATAGACTTCTACGCATGGGCCACGAAGTTTCAATCGCACTGTATGTGCGCGCCCGCACGTGGTATTTTGTGGAAGAGCCACACTCAAGGGGCCAAAGAGCTGTGGTTTGCTGACCACTGCCTTAGGGGAAAATACACCCTGCCACAGGTAGGCATTATCATCTCTAAAGATAAACAGCCATAAGCTCAGTGAGCTTAAGAGATCCAAACTCATTTGGTTATATTTGTAAACAGTATCTTGGACTTGCCCTGTGATGCTTCCTCAGTTCTATCAGTAGTGCTTTGACTTATACCGCATGTGTCACTGAAATCCCTTTCTCAAAGAATCACACCAAAGGGCATAAAACCTCCACCTCTAACCTCACAAAAGAAAACCTTTGGAATAACCAGGTGACTTCACTTCTACCCCTCTGGTCTTCCTATGAGCCAGAGGCTTTATCACCTTCTGCTAGTTTGTCTGATGGGGAGTGAGAGCAATATTGCTTTTCTTAAAATTTTTGACTTCTTGTTTGTACCCTCAAATTTACATTTACAATACACACAACAGGCTCATTTAGAGGGATTATCTGTGGTGTGCATTGTGGCTTAATGAAGGACACAAATGCTCCTGGGTGAGACTAAAGAAAAAAAGAGGATATAGCAGGGATAATGAGAGCCAAATAAAGAACAAAAAGAAGTTAGTTTTTAAGGGATGTCAAATTCTACCTCACACAATTATACTTTATTTCAATCTGAAGGAAATGACAAAGTTGATACTTTCTGAAACTGCAATTTTTTTTTTAACAGTAAACACTCTTGTGAAATCTGCCAAACTATTTGTGCTTCATTTTAAAGGCTTTTGTATTTTCCCAAGCTAAACAAAGTATTTCAAAGAATATGTGGACATTTTAGAACATTGTTCTTTAGAGTAGAAGAAAAATGGAAATCAAGAATTGATTCAAATGAATAAATATTGAATTGAAATAACATTCAAATGTTATTTTATTTGTGATTTTCTGCTACACAGATCTTTATAGTCTAATAACAAAAATAATATTTGTTAGTGACTTCTACCTAAAGGTGAATTTTACAGTATTGTTTTCATCTTAAAGTTCAGTTGAGTGCTCCTATGTTATTAATAAGTTAGAAAAAATAAATTCTGTTCCGTCTTTTACAGAAACTCCATTAGCATAGAAGACATTTATGAACTCTAGAAATGTCTTATTAATTTATAGTTATTGGTTTTTCAGTATACAACCAAGAGTAATGAAAACTTCAGAAAACTACAGATTATTTGTTGAGTATTCAAAGTGCGCAGAGTTAAATAATGTGTTATTATTGGGAAATGAGAATGATATTAAAGAATAGCCAGCCCTGGCCGGTTTGGCTCAGTGGATAGAGTGTCAGCCCTCAGACTGAAGGTTACTGGGTTTGATTCCAGTGAAGGGCACGTGCTTTGGTTGCAGGCTTGATCCCTGGCTCTGGTCCGGAGTGTGCAGCAAGCAACCAACCAAAGTGTCTCTCTCACATCCATGTTCCTCTCTGTGTCTCTCTCCCTCCCTTCCACTCTCTATAAAAATCAATGGAAAAAATATCTCCTGGTGAGGATTAAAATAAATAATAATAAAGAAAGAAAGAATAGCCAACACCTTACACTCTCTCAAGAAATTTATCGTCAAACTGAGGCAACAGATAACATTTTTATCCCTAGACTTTAGAGTTTGACACAGCTGCACCCAGCCTTTCCTTCTGCCTCTTGCTATAACAGAGGACTTGTCTAACCTTCTAAAAGGAGTTTTAGTGGTAAAATAGGCAGGTTTAGGGTAAGGTGACCAGATTTTAACATTGGTAAAGCAGGACACCATTGACTGGGGGGCGGGGGGGTGGGTGGGTTTCTTTTTTTAAAAATATATTTTATTGATTTTTTACAGAGAGGAAGAGAGAGGGATAGAGAGTTAGAAACATCAATGAGAGAGAGGGATAGAGAGTTAGAAACATCAATGAGAGAGAAACATCGATCAGCTGCCTCTTGCACACCCCCTACTGGGGATGTGCCCGCAACCAAGGTACATGCCCTTGACCGGAATCGAACCTGGGACCCTTGAGTCCGCAGGCCGACGCTCTATCCACTGAGCCAAACTGGTTTCCGGCCGGGGGGGGGGGGGGGTGGGAGGGGGGGGGAGAAGGTTCTTGAATAAAAATTTGGTCTATATTGTAATCGCTTTTGGTTTTTTTAATAAAAGGAAATTCACTTCTTAGATCATCGTTGAATTTGCATCTTCTTTAATTACTCATTATGTTAAAAATCTAAAAAAATAATCTAAAATTATATTATAAATTATTATATACAGATTCCTTGAAAACACACTAAGTAGGTACATAATTACATGAACATATTTTATTGTTAGTTTATAAATTAAATTAATTTGATTGTTATAAAGTAACTATATTTTAAAAATTATTTTAATCCTATATTTCTTTCTAAATAATAACAATACTAACTTGTATTATTTTTCCTCTGAATTTGCCATAACGTAAGTCGTAAGTGTCACTTTCAAGGCCGGCGCTAGACTTTTTGCCGCCACTATAAAATATAAATAATACGAGTACTGTCTGCTAAATTCAAGAAAATTTATGTATTTATGAAATAAATAAATTACTTACCTAAATTATCTGAATAGCTGATTTGTAATGACATCACTTGTTTAACTAGCTTACTAGCACGCAGTACGATGTGTATCATCTGAGAGACAGTTACAAAATGTTTTCGTCGTTGCCAATCCCCAAAAATGCCATTGTTCATTAAGTCCAAACAATGGTGGTCGAATTCTAACAACTGATCAACAATGCGAACTTTGATAAGCAGTTCTCGATAATCAGTTCTCAACAATTATTTGTTATTATTAAAGCTTAACATTATAAAATTAACAAAAATAATATAAAACTCATATCCTGGCTAAATAGCCATATGGCCGCCGAAAACCATATATTCCCTTCCTGTTCTCCTGCCATTCCCTAGCTTGTCGTGCATTCTTTCCAAAAATCGGGACTTTTTTAAAACGCCGCGGGACGCGCGACAAATTGTTAAAAATCGGGACTCTCCCGCCAAAAGCGGGACGTCTGGTCACCTTAGTTTAGGGAGTTTCAGGAATCAGGGGGTCCATGGGGGAGGAAGGCATAGTTGGTTGGGGGCTTGGAGCTGCCAAAAGGCTCACAGTCACAGAGAGCAGAAGGGAGAGGAAGACATCCATTCACAGAAGACAGGGGAAAGCCACAGGTTTGGGGAGGAAGAGAAAACAAACTTTTATTGAGGATAGAGAAATGCTGACAAATGGGAGAAAGAGGAAAACAGATTTTCAGAAGAGATAGAAAATTCTACCTTTAAGTTTTCTCTGTTTCACTTACTGCTGAAACATTCTTATGTGTTCAATAATTTCCACCTGCTACCCCTCTGAGATTTCCCGAAACCAAAGTCTTCAATCTGTGAGTCTTGAAGCCTTCTTACCACCCTTGCTCTTTGGAATCGGTCTCATCATTACCTTTGGTCATACTTGTTGTGAGAAAATTGTGGTAGCATTCCCCTTAAAGAAAACAAGTATGAATCTTCCTTTCATATTTTCACTCACTGCCAGGCTATTAAAATTATTTTAAAAAATAAAATTATTTATAAAAATAGAACAATAAAATAGAACCTTGGAAGTTCAAGGGCAATCCTTTGGAGAAGTGTTTTCAAGTTTTTTTTTGTCCAATACACACAGACAAATGGTATTTATACCTATTGTGAGACACTCTCCCTTGAAGGAGACAGGTCTATGGGCAGCTCCCAATGCAGTAGTTGTAACTCAGCTCCTTTCATTCCCATTCAAAGTAGCATCTTGGAAGTGACTACCTAACATCTATACCTTGAGACCTGTTCCATTTGGTATTAAAAATAATATCACTTGATGCCACATATAAGTGAAATTATATGGTACTAGTATTTTTTTATCTGCTCATCTACTGATAGGCACTTGGGCTGCTTCCAAATCTTGGCTATTGTAAATAACGCTGCAATGAACATAGGGGTGCATATACTTTTTAAATAAGGTTCTCTGATTTCTTCAGATAAGTTCACAGAAGTGGAATCACTGGGACACAAGGCAGTTACATTTTTAATATTGTGAGGTACTTCCATATTGCTTACAAGACTTGATACTTCATCATCAGAATCAAATTGCACAAAACACACCTGACAACAAAATAAGAGACATTTGTGAGCACAATTCCAGCAAGAGATGAACTGCTCTTTCGTAATGAACCAAGCATCTTCACAGCTCTCAGCAAAGTCTATGGAAGCTAAGGGTGTAGCTCTGCATTCTAATTAACTATTGACACTCATTTAATTCCTACAACAAGCCCCAGAAGTCAAAAAAGATAAAATTACATAAGGTCACTTATCTTGAAAGGAGTAGAGTCAAAAACTTTGGAGGTTTATATGATTGGAAGAGACCAAGCTCTTACCTACTGGGATATCCTGTAGGAGTTTTTATGTATTGGCAATATTTCTAGAAGTTCCACTCCTTTTCAGCTCATAAAGTTCTTCTCTCATTGAGAGAACAACCAAAGCTCTGAGAAAGAGAGTGGCTGAGGCCAGAACATATTCGTGAAGTTGAAAGGCATTATTAAAATGATATATCAAGTAGTAAATAATTTAACTATTTTGTGACATAAATCTTAATTGTAGAACATGTCCCATCTTCTGGGATGTGATATTTATTTGTATCCTTTGAAGAGTGCACAGGGTTTAGGCCACTGCAGAAAACTCACTTTAATTTTTTTAAAATATATTTTTATTGATTTCAGAGAGGACGGGAGAGGGAGAGAGAGAGAGATAGAAGCATCAATGATGAGACAGAATCACTGATCGGCTGCCTTCTCCGTGCCCCCTACTGGGGATGGAACCTGCAACCTGGGCATGTGCCCTTGACTGGAACCAAACTTGGGACCCTTCAATCAGCAGGCCAATGCTCTATCCACTGAGCGAAACCAGTTAGGGCTAATTCTTAAACATGTCCCATCATTCTGGTAGAAAGGTTCCAAAATGCAGGGCCCTTTCCTTGTGCTGAGTGTGGCAGAGCTCCTTGGAGCCTCAGCACATGAGAATTGTGAAATGATAGGTTCAACTGCTGGTGAGAAGAGAATGCACAAAGGGTTAAGAAGCAATAGAAGAAGAGGGCAGAGGGGGGATAAATAGTGATGGAAGGAGACCTGACTTTGGGTGGTGAACACACAATATGATATACAGATGATGTGTAATAGAATTGTACACTTGAAAACTATATAATTTTATTAACCAATGTCACCCAAATAAATTCAATAAATTATAAAAATGAATAAATGCTTACAAAAAGGAAAAAAAGAAAGCAAGCAATATTAAAGCAAGGATGCTAGACCAAACATGACCAGTTAACAGTGATGTTTCTAAAACTATATGTATATCTGTATTAATTTCTCTGAGAATATACAGGGGTGGGCAAAGTAGGTTTATAGTTGTGAGTATACAAAACAGTTTATTCTTATATTAATATTTATTAATTACTAGAGGCCCAATGCATGAAGATTTGTGCAAGAATGGGCCTTCCTTCCCCTGGCTGCTGTCACCGCCTTTGCTCCGGCTGGAACTGCCTTTTTGCTCTGGCCCAGAGTCGCCTGTTTGCCTTCCCACAATGCCCAGAGGCCTGGGGCAGCTGGGGCGGTCAGCGCCTGCATATGCAAATTAACCTTCCAGCTTTGTTTGGTTAATTTGCATACTCACTCCTGATTGGCTGGTGGGCATCACAAAGGTATGGTCAATTTGCATCTTACTCTTTTATTAGTGTAGATTGTATTCTTCATGGAAACAACTCTAAACCTACTTTTGCCTAATCCTTTATGTTTTCCAAGGAAATTGTAATCAAATCCAGCACATCTTAAAAAAACAACAGTTATTGAAACTGAAAGAAATTCAGTTTAATTTCCATTAGACATTACAGGATCTTTATTATGTAATCTTTAAATTTCCAACAGAAGGAGTTTTTAAAAATCAAAATCTTAAAAGGAATAGAAAGCATTTATTTAGCATCCATAGTGCCTTGAATAGCTAGAATGTGCATTTATTATTTATTCTATGCAATCTTATTTATATGCTATAATAAGAAGAGCTTTTTAAAAAGTCTACTATAAATGACCCTTTATGATCACATTACTGAAACATCTCTTTTCAAATCTTTTGTAAGTATGCACATTATCTTAGGATATATCTATTCAGAGTCGATGAGAATACCTTTTCCTTCTACTTCATTCTGTTTCTATGAAAACATTTCATCACTGAGCAGCACAATCATGTTCATCAGTAATTACCTGTACACTGGCCAATTTGTGTCCTATGAAGGCGTATGGGAGGATAATTGCTGCATGGTGTCAAGAGAAGGATTTAGCCAATGCTAGCTTTAAAAATCCAAATATCCTCCCACTCACAAATGACCCTGAAGTTCTTATTGGCTTTAAAATGCCTAATTATATAACTGCCTTTCTATATAGATCATTTTGACTGAAAATTATTCACTGCTTTCATGCAGCCTGTCATAATTATTTCATTTTCATACCTGCCCTCACGTCATTGTTTCACTCACCTCTTACTTGCAGTCACTGTGCTATCTCTGGTAAACTGAAGAAAGCACTCAGGCCAGCCATTCAGAGCTTCATGAGCAAAAGGAACCTTACTCCCTCCTCTGCTATTTTAGTCTCATTGAATTGTGTTCTTATTGTGCTAAAGAAATATTATTCAAGCTCAGGAATATAGTCACAATAAATGTTCTTTTTGTGTGTGTGTGAAATATCATTTAGATGTTTAATTATCTGACAAAACCATTTACTGCTTTATACATACCTGCCCTATGAGCATAATCTTTTAATTATTGATTGAAATAATAATTATGGGCTTAAATATGGCTTTGTGTTTGACTGCACAAAATGTTATAAAGTACCTATTTCTTAATCTCAAATAATTATGTATGAATTTTTGTTATTTTTAAAATAATTTTGACAGCATGTTAGCTTAACTAGTCCACATTCTCTATGGATAATCAGTGACTTATTTCTTAATATATATCACTAAATTTATTTTATAGAATTAAATTGGTAATCTAAAATTAAAATTACAAATTTACATAAAAATATAGCTTTCTTGCTACTATAGACTGCAGGGACAAATAAAGTGGCCCCTTTTCTGATGAATTTTTGAAAAAAACAAGTCAGCAAATGAATCACCCAAGCAAATGATTACCTTTAATTTTCAGTAAAGGTTAAATTGGAGAAAGGTAGGAAGAGTGCTACCATGAGCCTGCCTTCACTCTCTATTTCTCCCACTGTCCACATTGGCATAAAAATGTGAATTTTCAGAACAGCAACATCGGTCTATGTCCTTGCCTCTTATTGGGCCAAGAGGGGAGAGCATAAAAGGAAATTTCTGTACTCAGGATTTCTGTCAGGTTAACTTCTCCCAGAACAGAAATGTAGACCAATTGTCCCCTTACTCAACCTCATTGAAGAATAAAGACTTAGGGTTGGAGGCCAGGAATAGTTAAGGAACATCACCTCTCAAGGAAACAAAAAAAAGTTTACAAAACATTTGCCTCTATCAAAGGTTTGATTTGGAAAGATTTTAGTAAGTGTTGGGCAATTACATTATAAAATAAGGATAGAATGTAAAATATTTCTCTCATATGTGTGGATGTTTCAAGTAGATTATCTTTGGGGAAAGCTAATAAATTCTGTGTAAATGTGGCTGTCGCTAAGTGAGGTTATTTTTACCTATAGTGTAACCATTGCTCCTAGCTTTTTTCCAAACTCTGGTGTTCCCAAGATGGCAGCACAAAAATACTCTATGCTGTATATGCAAATAGGGCATCTGCCCTTTATCAGTCACAACTTGAATTTAATATTTTGCTTCAGAAATATTTTGAAGCACATTAGTCAGTCATTAACGGGCTTGAAAATTAAATCTCATATATTTCAAACATATATTTATTATTCTTAGGCAGGTCCAGGGACAAATGGATAAATCTCCCACAACATTCTCTTCTAATCAGACTTAGAGACTGTCTGAGATTTCTCTAATGATTAAAAACGTACCTTTCTCTTGGGAAACAAGGAGCTGATTTAAAAAGTACCTGTCTCTTGGGAAACAAGGAACAGGGGTGACCTGAACTTCCTGGACAATCCTAGAGCTTCCAGGCATCCTGAAGCTCTTTATGAAATCTGGGGTGACAGAAGCCTCAGAGTGTTTCTCTTCCTTTCATCCCCTTCTTCCTCCCCGCCCCCTCTGTCTCATACACACACACACACACACACACACACACACACACACACACACACACACACATACACCCCATGTCATCTGTATTTTGTAGTTCCTTTTTATAAAATCTTACTTAAAACATTGTGGATCTTTGCCCAGTATTGCTTCTTCCTTTTTATTATTGAAAAGCATGTACTCTTTTGCCTTTAAGAGCCTGGCCTTTAATTTCCATGAAGAAAAAGTAAGTAATGCAAAGAATCAATATAGCCAAGTTACTTTTAGAAATCTTTCCAAGTTTGTGTACTAGTCCATATCTGTAGACTTTCTTAGCTTATCCATTATAATCTTATTTCTTTAATTAGTCTTAATTCTTTAATTCTTCAAGCCAGATCCTACTTGTGATGCTTATCCAAATAATATAGGCTCTTCCTTAATGAAATTTTTGTTTATAAGATATGTGCAAAGATGCCATTGAAGTGGGACAATAAGTTCTAGCTACTAGGACTTCCATATTCATCCAATATTAAGCATAATTTATGTTTTAGAGGAAATCTAGACTGAGAGTGTTTATGCTAGGATATTTACCTCATAGTTAACTACAATTGACTGAAAAGAACTGAATAGAGATGATAGACAAATGAATCAATATGCATTATGTCACTGGTTTTTCTAGAAGAATGCCAGGGTTTGTATTGTATGTGCAAATATAGAAGGCATAGTTTTTTCTCTTAAAATATGTTAAAACCATCATGAGACATGAAATAGCTGGATTGCAGTATTTTGGGTACACACAGTAGTGTGGTGTAGACTGTGCAAAGAACATTTAAAAAGGATGTGTATGGCATATATAAAGTAAAATAATTTAAAATGGCTTCTTTTAAGCCACAGACAGTTAATTTCAAGGCATAGAATGAAGTTAGCCCAGCTGCAGCAAGACTGAAAGTAGGAAGGTAGAAGCTATATTTTTCCTGTTTCTTAGTCACATGGCCATGTTCTTTCCTACTCTGTTGTCTCCTGTTCCCCTCTCCCACCTCTCTGAAGTTCGACCTCCGCCTCTTCCTTAGAATTTCAGCATGTACATGGCATTGACGGACCACAACTCTACCTTCGGCTATCCCTACACAGCCTTTCCATAGAGACACCATTTCCTAACAGACTTAATTGTTCAGCATCCTAATTCGAAATTTGGGGAGAGAAGACTGCCTGAAATGCTTTCAGTTTGATCACAGGTCCACATCAATCTGCTTTCGTCACTTGATACAGAGGCTTCTTATTTCAGCAGCTTTGGTGATAACCTTTCCCACAACAGGGTATGGTTTGGAAGGTTAGTGAACATGTCTACCACAGAGTATGACGCAGGTCTGGCATCTTTTTCTGCTGACTTCATCTTCTCCAAGACGCTCAACTGACTTGCCTGGCCAAGCAGTTCCCTTTCTTTATTTCTCCACCATTTCATACTGAGTACAGTGGTGATACTCATGAATAAATTGCATTTTATAGTAATAAAATACTTAAAAATTGTTCTTCATCTAACTTATCTTTTTGTAGCACTAGAGACTTTCAGATTTCATCAAATGGGTTATTTGATGAATCAACTAGAGTCGATTTTTCTTTGCTATTTTTGTGGAATCTGGCATGATTCTAGAAGAACATTATCTAGTATCTGGTGCTTTTTTATATTATAGGAGACTCCAATAGTCCTCTTTATTTCTTCTTTTCTCTTCACTTTAATTATTTATGCTTCTGTCTTTTAATGAATTCAAAATAAATGAATTTAAGTCTGAATTTAACTTATGAAATTATGTAGTACTGAGCAAAATAAATGAATTTAACTTATGAAATTATGTAGTACTGAGCAAAAGATAAAAAATATGAGCAAAGATGTATGACTCTGCTTGACCGCTATCATACACGAATATGAAAGAGCTTTCCTCAGTCATGTTATATTTCACGGGTAGATGTTGAATACATGGTGCCTGTATCAATGGCTTCGCTTCTAATGGCAACAAGAGCGTGAGGCAGTGGTGCCCACTCTCCCTTAGAGGCTGGGAAGTATTACAACAAAGTAGGTTGTAAGAACAGTTAATGGCTAAAGTCATCTTTTGCCTTCAGAAGTTTTGGGTTCTTAATAGGTTCTTAGAACCTGGGTACAGGACTCCTTGGCATTTTCATGCATTGTCAAAAAATATGGTTTTGAAAGGAAACAACTTAGAATTCTCACTGAATTTGATCTGCTCCATTGTCTTCTGCTTAACTACCATCTGACACTTTGACAAATACATACCTTATATGTTCCATTTGGAGAAGGAATTAATCAAGTGATTAGAAAAAGAAAAAAGGAATAAAGCCAATCATCATCAGGGGAAAACTGAAAATGCAGAAACTAGAGAAAATCAGCTAGATCTCACACCGAGGGAAACAATAATAGTGCATAGTTACTTGACGCTGGCATTCACTAAAATATCCTAATAAGGTTACTTTATTATTTCCCTATACATGCATACATGAAAATACAATCACAATCACCAGAGAATAGATATTTGGGAACACACATTGAGTTTCCTTTTTCCCTGAACCTATAAAAATGCCTTCACTATAAAAATAATTTTAACTTTTTTAATGCAACCTATAAATACGGCCTTAGGGCCCAGTGTTTATGGCAGATAGAATGGTTCTATTTGGACTAGCTAAGAAGACATCAGTGTTCTGTAGGTATTGCCATAGCAGCCGTAAGCTTCCATCTGGCCTTATGCCTGCACAGCAAGGATAATTTAGTACGGAATTTGAAAACATATCTTAATGTGTAGCTGTACGGTGATTTCCCCAATGATATGACAATTTGTTTATTATAAATCTTTGCTACATTTATATGTAATACTTGGGACCCAGTTAATGAATATGTGCACCTTGAAAGGATCTGTGGGCCACGAGGCTGCTGTGGGCACAGGTGCAGGTCTCGGCCCATCCTCTGCATCCCCACCTGGACCCTCCTGCCACGGACCCCCGTCCCCTCTCTGACCACAACCCTGCTCCTACTGCCTGGGCTCCCACACACTGGTGGCACCGGCCCTACTCACACCCGCTGACGGCAAGTAGCGATTGGGGCCAGCGCCAGCAGTGGGTATGAGTGGCGGCTGCTGCCCCGATTGCCCCTCTAAGCAGGGGGAGGTGGAGAAGCCCTGAGGGGTGTTCAGGGCCAGCAGCCACCACTTGCACCCACTGACGGTGCTGAGCGATAGGGGCTGGCGCTGGGCGCTGACAGCGGGTGCAAGCAGGGCTGGTGCCAGCAGCAGGTGCAAGTGCTGGGCGGGACTCTGGCATGCTAGAGCAAAGAATTTTCAGTAACCACCAGAGGCTTGCCCAGATGACAGCAACTAGTGCCCCGCCTTGGTCTGGCGCCCCCACTCACCTGCTCCACCATCCCATTGTGGCCGGCCAACACCCATCTGCCATCTGCTGCTGAAGCCCGCCATGTTCCACGCGCACCCCCTGGTGGTCAGCACATATCATAACGACCGGTTTTTTGGTTGTTTGGTCTATTTGCATATTAGGGTTATGTATATATATATATTCACACACACACACACACACATACACACACATATATATATACATATATGTGTGTGTGTACATGTTTATGTACATATGTATAAAATACTTTAGAACTGGTTTTAAATGATTTTCATATATGTTGGAAGCTATATCAATTACTTTCTACTTGATATCTTATATATCTAAGTATATTTCATATTCAAAATCATAATCTTGTTTTTAAAACATTAATAAGGCACGTTGCCTAATAATCATTTTTTCTCAATATCACAGCTGTTTCCTTAATAGTTGTAACACATCAATATACAGACAAAATACTTTTGCATTTAATATATTGTATTTATTGAGCATCTTTCTGATTCAATTAAACCTAATTTTCCTCCCCACTATTATCAAACCTGCCAGAATTTAGCATCATTTACCTATCTATCCTACCTAATAAAATAGTAATATGCAAATTGACCACACTTTCACTACACCCAAGCCATGCCCACCAACCAAAGCCACACCCACTAGCCAATCAGGGTGAATATGTAAATTACCCAACAAAGATGGTGGTTAATTTGCATACGCTGAGTGAGGAGGAGTGAAGACTGAAGACAACTTAGAAGGAAGAGGGAGGAAAAGCAGAAAGCAAGGTGGCTGCCAGAGGGAAAGCCCGGGCGGGGTGGGGCGGAGCGGGGTGGGCTGTAGCGGTGCACGGGTGCAGGTGTGGCGGCTGCAATGGCAACGCACTCGGCCACAGCGGCCACTTGCAGGATTCTTCCTGCAAATGGGCTACTAGTGTATATATAAAACCCTAAGCGACCAGTTGAATGCTTGACTGGTTGACCATTTGACCAGTTGCTATGATGCAACAGGGGGCAGACATTCAATGCAGGAGCTGCCCCCTGGTGGGTCAGTGCGCTCCCACAGTGGAAGCGCCGCTCAGCTGACCAACGGGCGACAGACGTCAGGCTCACAGCTGGTGAGCGCAGCTGCAGTGGCACGAGCCTCTCCCGTCTCTGTGGCAGTGCTACTGAGCAGTGGCAGCAGCAGGCGCAGTGGGGTGGGATGAGGGGGAGCAGCAAGGTGCCTGGCCCAGGCTCGGGCTCCTCCCCGGCTGCCTGCTGCTTTGTGCACTACTACATCCTCCGAGGGGCCCTGGATTGCAAGAGGGCACAGGTCAGGCTGAGGGACCCCACTGGTACATGAATCTGTGCACCAGGCCTCTAGTGTGATATATTTTTTCAAATATATGATTAGATAAGATTTTTTTCAATGTATTTCTAAAACTAGCTTTTGTCAGAAGAAAATATTGCTGTACAGCTAAATAACTGTTCCTTTGGTCATTTGACTCAAGTTAGTTTCTTAGGCTACAAGTTATTAGACAGTTGAGAAATTTGGGGTAAAATTTAAACCCTCATTTAATTGCCTCAGATTTCTTACCCGTGAAAGCTTTATATATCTATAGATGCAATAAACTGTTAAAACATAAGAAAATGCATATCACCTGAATATGGACAATAGTGTGATGAAGTCTAAGGGAGGGGAGGGGAGGGCAGGTGGAGGTGGGCAAAGTGGGGGAGTGAAGGACATCTGCAATTAGTCTTAATGTTAAAAATTGTTAAGTTAAAAAATAAAAGCTAATGAAAACCATAAGAAAATGCAAAACTAAATTGCTTATAGATGGGAATAGTTTACTCACTGATATCCAGTTTTGTAATATAGAATTCCATGGTCTGCATTGGATAAATTTTTTTCTGTTGGCTAGATTTTGCTCACCCATGTCCCCTCTATCCCAAATGGAAATACCTCATAGCATACAACACAGTTAGGCCTCTTGACTAGTGTCAGAAAGATTCTGCATTTCTGGGAGAGGGCTGGAGTGGACTCTGGATCAGGCTTTCATTTCAGCCCTAGCAGAAGTATGAAGAGCACAGTGATTGCTTCCCAGTTAATTTCATCCTGCTGCTGCTGCTCGGGAGAGCCATGGGAGTTAATTTTCCCTTTTCAGTTCTTAACATTTGATAGTAACTGACTTAAAACAAAGATTTTTTTTGTTCCCCTTTTCACCCCCTCCTGCAGTGTAAAAAGAGATTGTGTTTGTCAAAATAAACAGCATGGTACTGCAAACATTCCCTCTATTCCACACATTTTTCTGAGGCTGAATTTAAACAGCTAAGAAGTGCTGCAGGGAATTTCTGTGCTGAAGACCATCCTGAAAACTCTGTTTAGGAGACATTAATGACTTCCACATAGGCTTTGAAATAGGCTAAATATTCAAAAGAGTTGATAGTATAACTGAAATAAAAGTAAACTTTCATGTAAATAGGTCTTTAGTTAATTTTGTCTGTAAATTACTTTATAAAAGTTGAATTTTAATTCAGCTCTACAGACCATGCCTCACAGTTTCTGTTTGTATATGTGAGCTTAAGTTGAGGACAAGCTATATGGTACTATTTTCCCTTTTCTTTTTGGTAATCATAACTATGTCATTTCACAAATTCTCCAAAATCTGAAGAGAATGGGATGGGAAAGAGTAAAGGGCAAGGAATGGTATTTCAGGATGAGAGGTAAAAAGAGAGGTTATCAGCTTGATGACCAAATTTTCATTTCAGATCACTTACTAGGCTACTGGGCTTTGTGGTAATTTGTTCATTCTTGTTTCATTAAATTGTAATTACTTCTGATATCTCTAGCTTTATCCCTTTGGCTGGCTCCTGTATTAATTAAGCCTTAGGATCCTTTAGGAGATGAATAATTTCCACTGGACAGTGTTAAGTTGAAGTCAAGAGGTGATAAAAGAAAATTAGGAGTAAAGTTAGAAGTTATTACTTAAAATTACTTAAAGATGTAAAAATGAGAAAGAACAATGTACTTTTTCTCCCTCCATTATTCCTTTTTCCATCATTTTCATTATATTACAATTTGTCTGTGAAAATACCCAGATTAGCTTCTAACAAGTATTGTTTGTGTTTTGTGCATATTGTTATATCTAGTTTCTTCTCAGAGCCAGATGAATTGCCTCAGTGCATTAACTTGGAACATATTTGCTGTCTAATTACTAGGACCTTTCTGGAGATGTAATTTCAACAGTCAAGTAAATACTATGGCAGATCTAGATCTGATGCCAAGGTTTAAGGATTAAATGATGTTCTACATGAATGAATGTTGATTTTACTTGGAAACATGCAATGATGATTTTTGAAGATTGTCCATTTCATTTATTTTATGTTATTTGTTATAGGGCTTGGAGGATTGACGGTAATCTTAAAGGGATCATTTCACCCATTTTCATGGTTTTGGTTTATTTTTATTTATAAAATTTCAGACCTTGAAAGGCTCTTGGTAATGATCTCATTCAACTCTTTTATTTTAGAAGAGAAGAAATAAAACCATAGAGTTTGAATGGCTCTGCCTAGTTATCAGCAATCTGAAAGGTCATTATTAACAAATAACAAATAATAACAACAACTACAACAACAATAATGTAGTATTTAAGATTTTCTTGGATAATTAAATTGTCTTTCCATCTTGACTCTCAAAAGAAAGACATGAAAGTCATATTAAGTTCTAAGATTAGGAACAAATTATAAATTCCCTTCAAATAATTATGACTCATGTAATCTGAAAATTTTTGAATATGTGTAGTTGTTTGCAGCATAAAGTTGAGTTGTGTTTGGAGGTTAGGTGAATAGTGAGCAAGGTGTGATTCTATGAAAAAGTTTCTTTACCAATTACCTTTATGCAGATACTCTTTTATCACCTGGTTGATATTTTCTCCTACTCTATAGACTAAGACTGTAAGACCTTAAGTAATTTTCTTAGAGTATATTCTTTAATTATTTACTTCTTCCATCAACTTGAAAACCACATCCACAGCATTACTTTCAAACCCCTCTACAATCTTCCATCTTCTGAATTCTTCAGTCTCAGTTGAAGATATTTTAAGATATTCTCCTGTCCTCCACACTCCATGTGTACCTGACTTATTTTAGTTTCTCAAATATATAGTTTATTCTTTCCCCTTTGCACAGGTTATTTCTTTTGCATCTAATACTTTTCTCACTATGTGCCCAGGCACCCTTTATACATTTTTCAGGACTTAGCTAACATGTGCGAAATTTCCTCTGGAAGAATTTACCTTAATCCCCAGATGAGGTAACAGTTTGTATAATCAATTTCCGTAACTTCCAGTATGTATGTTTTTTGTCATACTCACTAGGATAGTTATAATAGTTCACAGAAATAGATGAATTAAATATTTATTAGGAGATAGATATCTATAAAACATTCTGATCAATTGGCTGTACCTGGTGAGTAAAAGTTAGTCAATGGTAATTCTGGATTTTTTACTTCTGTGATTGGATAAGCTTGTATGTCATTTCATTTCAAAGAGAAAGACTATGGAAAAAGAAAGTTATATGGGAAGAAAATGAGTTCATATTTTGTGATGTTGAACCCAAGAAAGAGATATATTTTAAATAGTTGAAACTATGAGGTCTAAGAAAATATATTTGTAATGGAGATACAGATTGGGGAATTGCCAGTAGAGAAGTAATAATAATGTAGCCAAAATTGAAAATAAGAATGTGCCGGGTCAGGAGGATATTTAAAGAATGTGAAGACAAGAGGCTCCAACTTGGAACTCTGGAGAAAAAGTGCCCCTTAAAAAATAAAGAGGGTGGGCAGGGTGTCTTCTGTTAGCCCTTTCAAATCCACTTTCCACTTCTCTCCACCCTGAGAAGTTGACCTGTTTGAACCACATAAAATGGCTCCCTTGCCTTCTAGCTTTATGCATTGTTCACCCAATTAAGGAGGAAGCACTTGCAACAAAAAATTTTGGAAGAAGAGTGAGTTCAGAGCTTTATTCCACTATATCTAACCTGCTGAGTTCTCAAAGCATTGACATGTCCTGAGGTCACATTTCCTGTAGGGATCAACAAAATTATCTCCAGGTTCTGGTAACCCCCTCCTCTCATTACACTTTATGACTACGAGTGGCGACACCACAGATCTTAAACCTGGGAAACTGTACTATCCTACCCATCTCCCTTGCTCACATTTTTATAAGTGGTCCCTGTATTAAAGCCTCAAATTATCCCATTTTAGTGCACCATCTGTTTCCTGACATGGTCCTGCCTTGCACATAAGCAGAAATGCAGAAATGTGTCAAAAAACGCAAATGTGAAAGAATTTCCAAAAAAATAGAAATGGTCATCAGTGTCATGTACCACAGAAAGGTCAAATTGGGCCTGACAATTAGGTGTTTTGTGATGAGCTCAGGGAGTAAGTTTCTAATGGAGTATTACAGTAGAATTATGAATTAATTATGCTATGAATCAAGAGCAAAACAGCATTGAAGGACAGATGAAAAATAGTAAGTATGGTTTCAGTACTCTTGACTGTGAAGACATGGAGAGAGAGAGAAAGGGTCAAAAATGATATATTGGAAGATACTAGAACATTTTTATAAACTAAAGGAAGGAAATCAATTGAGAAAAGAGGTTAAATACAGTAGGTGAGTAGGGAGTTCTGTGAGGAGTGCACTACAGCGGGCCAAGATTGACACTTAGAATAAGCAGAGGGCAGGGAAAATTAAGTGAAGTGGACTGAATCTAGTTATGCTTTTAAAATAGAATTATAAAGCAGGACAATGGTGACTTGACAATTTCTGCACAATTACTATAAAATAAACCCTTTTATATATTGTTCATTTAAATGGGCAGTGATTTATTTAATCTTGGGCTATTTCCTGTTTTAATTTCAAACTTTTTGAAAAGTTAGAATTATGTTTAATTTTCTTTATTTTTATGTGCTTGAATTAATTATGCATAGGTTAAGAGTTGTTGAAAGTCATTTACATTTGTATTTATATTTTTTTAATTTCTTGGATATTTCTGTAGATCTATTCTCATCCTCTTTAATGAAAAGTACACATAAATATGCCACATATAATAAATAAAACTGTAGCTATATACAATGTAATAGTTTTTCAGTAAATCTCCTATATAACTACATTAAATAAATTCTAATGTATTTGAACTTTTGTTTGTTTAGACAACAAGCCCTTAATAATTCTCATTTTGCTAATCTAAAAGATCAATATTGTATAAGATTGGATGCAAAGTTTTAACTGGAACTGAATAGCCCCATGTTAAAGCAAAGTCTCTGTTTAAATGGACTACCCAGATGACAAAATAAAGTTAGGCAGCTGTTTTTCTCCCCCTCAAATTAACTGTAGAAACTACATGTGAATGAGCCATCGAATCCAGAAACTAAAAAATACCCCCAAAATAACAAAACGCTTTGAGAAATACTAGAAAGACTGAAGGCTTTCCTGAATTGTCAATGACTCTCAAGAAAAAGTCAGGTTGGGGATTTTTCACAGAATATCAACTCTGCCTCCTCATAGTTTAATGAGTTTGGAGGAAAAAAATCAAAATTTCATAAGCCATTTATGATATATGCACCTTTGAACAACACTTAATAAAAATGATAATGACTTTAAATTTTTAAAAAAAGTATTAGAGATTATTTTTCTCCTCCATATCTTAGATTGATATAAACATTTGTTTTGGATGGCAAAAATACAAGAGAGTGACTGCAGAAACAATTTAGTATTTGACAGTGTTCAGAACATATGTTTTCCCAAAGTATATGTTTTGAAAGTGGAGTACTAATTTTTAAAAATAGAATAATAAAATATTTCTGCAAAGACAAACTTGCCATGATAAAAGTAACTTTTATTTAATAAGGAAAATACATGAGATACACAGCTGTGAAATTTATAGGAAAACTCTTTAGATTGCTAAGTTCTTTCTGTTCTTTTTCTGTATGTATTATCACACAGTTCTGATCATGTATCCTATGATTGTTTGTATGGAGCAAAACCTGCTTTGCAAACTTGATTATTTTAGTTAACTGGGAAGAAACTAACCCTAAAATAGTTAACAACTGGTGCATTGATGCTGTCTTAAAGGACATTAACTTATTGAAAAAAAATTATGTCATCACTGGACGCTTGGTAGCCATTGTGATCTCCTTATGGTGGGTACTTCTTCCCTGATTAACTCCTCTAAATATCGTCAGATGCTAGAGTGCAGGCTTTTGATTACATAAATGGCTGAGAATTCACGAAACATGCACAGAAATAAAGGAGAGTTAAATGTGCCACTGTCATATTATCTATGGCATGTATAAAGCATGAGAGACTATGTCCTCACTTAGTAGAAACCTGATGGATTAATTACATCTATAATAATAAAAGTGTAATATCCAAATCGACCGAACACCGAACAGCAACGACCTCGTCTGGACAACCTTCCAGACAAAGCCAGGGCTGCAGCGCCTCGGCTGTGAGGGATCGAGGCAGCTGCAGACGCTGGGGCTGCGAAGGCCTACTCTTGTACGAATTTTGTGTATCGGGCCCCTAGTCTATATATATATAAGCCTAATATGCAAAGCATCCAACCATTTGATCTACAGTTCGGCCAACCCCTTGACCAGGGGCTATGAAGCACACGGACCACCAGGGGCAGACACTCCAACTGGTAGGTTAGCTTGCTGCTTGGGTCCGGCTGATAGGGACTGGGCGAGATGGGCCAGACATGCCCTGGAGACCTCCCGTGGTCCCTACCTGGTCCCAATCAGCCCTGATGGGGACTGGGTGAGATGGCCCCAATCGGCTCAGATCAGGATTGGGTGAGATGGGCTGGACATACCCTGGAGCCCTCCCGTGGTCTCTCCCTGGCCTCTAAGATATTTCTTCTAATTAATTTCCTTTCAACGTGCACAAATTTGTACACTGGGCCTCTAGTATGCAAATAAATGACATAGAAAACAAATTAAATGATCAATATGGTGACATAGTTAAAAAGATACATGTGGAATCATTAATGGCCTAATTTCTACCTCCATGGTTTCTGTACTCCCCTTTGAAAAACACAAGAATGGGTTTTAGGTTGTACTTTTAGACTACTTGAAAATATTAGTAAACTATGCTGGTCACACTAAAGGAATTAGTATAATTATTACTAATAACACTTAGAATTACTGAAATTGTTATTACCTAATAGGCTGAGTTAGTTCAAGCATGGAGTTTCCTCATAATCTTAAATGCAAATTGTGATATTACACTAAAATTACCATTTTTTTCTATTTGTGTTATGAGTGAGGACTGCAAAGTTTATTTAAGTTGCTTCATTACCCAGACTATTTCACATAATTGCCACTAACCATAGCAATCTCTTCTCTATAATATGGTTAATTCTTTCTCAATTATTAATCAATTTCAGTATTCATTTCCTAATAGGGAATGCTTAATAGAGCACTGTTCCCCTTTCTTGACACCTTCCCCTTCCAGATCACTGATGAATGGGAATCACACTACAGACCACTTACTGATTAGCTGAAAATTTCTAATCATGTCATTTTGGAGTGAGAGTAATTTGTGCAATGGGATAATAATTTCTCCATAGCAGAATGAATATTGATTGGTAGGAATTTTTTTTAATGCTATATTTAGAAGCAAAATAAAGAATGAGGTTTTTAAAATTTTATTTTACTAATTACCTAAAAACTGCATTTCATCTGTGTGTGTTTTTTTTTTCTCCAGTGATATTTAGTAGAAGCCCCTAGAAATATGTATAAAGAATAAAAAGCTCTTTGTGTTTGAGTGACATGCATGTGGTATGCCAGGATAGGAAAACAAAACAGAGAAATTAGTCATGCCTTTTATTTGCCTGTATTTTAGCCTCCCAAATAAGGGTAGGGACCATCTCTATATTATTCCTGCCATGTTCCTTAATGTGTTCCTAAGTGTCTAGCAGAAAGTAGGCAATGAGCAGTTACTTATGAGTAAATGAATGAGTTGATCAATAGCTACATTGGATTAAATTTCAGTGTGTGATTTTTTTTCCCTTTCAATTCAAAGGCCAATTCAGTTTCTTTGTGTCCAATTTTTAGACTAATGTGCATGTTAAATAAAGTTACCAAATTTCAAACTACTTCAATTTTCCTGCTGCCAAAGAATGAAATTTGATTGTTTTAAGATGGAAAAACAACAACAACAACAACACAGTGGATCTTTATGTGCTAGCTTTTTAAAGGGAAAATGGTCATACTGTTGTTTGGTTGCAATATTTGAAATTTTATAAAATACTGTTTCTCTATAGAAGTTAGTGGAGTGATTGTGAGAATGACTTGAATCAGATTTTAGGAGATTGATGTAGTTAAAGATGCTGGAATGAGAGAATATTATTTTTAAAAAGCCCCAAGGACATTTATTAGAACTCTGCAAAAAAATTTATATACATAAGAAACATTTGAGATAAACCTGTCTTAGCCTTCATTGAATAACCATTTAAAAAAATATATGTGTTTATTGATTTCAGAGAGAGGCAAGGAGAGATAAATAGAAACATGGATTAGAGAGAAACATTGATAGGCTGCCTCCTGCATGGCCCCTACTGGGGATCTAGCCTGCAACCCAGGCATGTGCCCTTGGCCAGAATAGAACCAGTGACCTCTTGGTGCATGGGAAAATGCTCAACCCACTGAGCAACACCGGCTGGGCAAATGGCCAATTTTATACAAGGGCACTTTTGTCATATACTTATAAAATTAATCTTTCACAGTTTTCACTCATGTCTTTTTGACTGTATAAAATGTTATTTTATTTTACTTTAAAAAATGTATCTTTATTGTTGAAAATATTACAGATGTCCCCTTTGTTTGTCTGTTTTCCCATTGACCCCCTCCACCCCACACCCACCCTTCCCAGGCATTTACCATTCTATTATCTATGTCCATATCTATTATAATAAAAGCATAATATGCTAATTAGACTGGATGACCTTCCAGATGAAGCCAGCGGCTGGAGGGAAGCCTGGTCCCGGGTGCCAGAGGGAAGCTGGTGCTGGCGGCTGGGGGATAGAAGGCCTACTCTTGCACAATTTCGTGCATCAGGCCTCTACCATGCATATAAGTTCCCCCAGTGAATCACTCATGAAACACCCTCCCACCCCAGCCTTCCCTCTGAGACTTGTCAGTCTGGTCCAGGCTTCCATGTCTTTGGATCTATTTTGTTCATGCGTTTATTTTGTTCATTAGATTCCACATATGAGTGAGATAAAAAAATGTAAGTGACAATGTCAAATTAATATGAGATCAATTTAAGGATGGGAGTGCCAAGGTATTTCCTGGTCTTGGTTAGTAACAATTTCTTTCCAGTAACTTAGACAACTTTAAACTGTTCAGGTGCTCTGATCATCAGGTTTGGGAAGTTTCCATACATTTTAGAGGTGATTCTTAATCCAAAAGGGCTAAAATAAATATACCATTGCACTTATTTATCTAAAAGACTAGTTCTGAATAATTTAAACTGCTGTCTCTGTTTGACTAGCTTCTTGGTATTTAATAAAAAATAACAGCATTTTTATTGTTGTGGGAAGAGAGTTAAGGAATTGACTCTGAAACTGTAGAGCAGTCCAGCAGTTTCTTGGGCAGTGGTGAAATATACTGGTCTTTCCCAAGTGTGTCCTAGTACCTTCTTAGCACATAATGCATCTAAAGAATAATGTAGGTACCAATAAAATTAGCTAAGCAATATATCTTTAAGTGTTTATTCTCTAACTTCAGAGGAAACTGAGAGAGTAACATATATATTTTTCCAAAGTAGCCATTGAGCTACAACACTGTGTTATCAGATGGTATAGTAAATGCTATCTGATAACAAGAAAATTTATCTTCTTTGAACTCATAACTCTCAGGTTTTCACAGTGACCATATTCTATACTAATAAAAGGGTAATATGCTAATTAGACTAGGAGACCTTCCGGGAGACCTTCTGGACGTCCTTCCGGACAAAGCCATGGTGGCAGGGCTGAGGCAGAGGCGGTTAGGGGCGATCAGGCCAGGAGGAGAGGGAATTTGGGGGTGATCAGGCTGGCAGGGGGGGCAGTTGGGGGCGATCAGGCCAGCAGGGGTGGGGCAGTTGGGGGCGATCAGGCAGGCAGGCAGCTGAGCGGTTAGGAGCCAGCGGTCCTGGATTGCGAGAGGGATGTCCGACTGCCGGTTTAGGCCGATCCCTGTGGGCAGTTGGACATCCCCCGAGGGGTCCCAGATTGGAGAGTGTGCAGGTCGGGCTGAGGGACACCTGCCCCCGTGCATAAATTTTGTGCACCGGGCCACTAGTATTATTTTTTGTCTGTTATTAAACCTAGATATTCTGAGAATAAAAGAGAGTGCTTTTTCATAATTATGCCAGGACAACAAACCTAAATCAAGACCTTTCTGCAGAGAAGTACCCGAACCCTATGTTTTGTAGGAATGAGGAGCTTCCCTATAATTTAATAATTAGCCCACTAGAGTAAATGCCCAGGAATGAGACATAACATTTGGCTAGAAATGTCTATCCTAGCTTCTTCCTTTCTCCATTTTTGCTACTGTAGCTCAGTCTTCCCACGACATCTGTAATCAGAGAGGGAAGATGAGTTGCTGATGGGAGAGCAAATATCCTAGAATAGTTCATTTTTGTTTAGCCTAACAGACATCTTAAACTGGCTTTTATCACATTGAAATAACAATTGCCTTCTCTTATTCAGCTCTGAAATACACAGAAGTTTGGAAATATTCAACTTACTGATTAAAATGTATCCTCCTTATAACAGTGTGAGCCTTCACCTCCTTTTAAATAGTTTAAGAAGCCCCCCAAGAGCATCTAACTTCTTTCAGAGAGAAGGCAAAAAAAAAGTCCATTTGTCACAAGTCTTTTTCTTTTCTCTCTCTCATAGTTTGTATTCCACTGCTTTTGGTTTAATCCCCCTTTGTTTCATTTGGCTGCTGAAGCCAGAGAGCCTTGCCTTTGGCAATAAAAGTTTATGAGCAAACACTCTCTGTGTCTTGGAAAGCAAAAGCGTCACTCCAGTCTGCACATCCAACTGTGTCCCTCTCCGAAGTCCTGGGCCTGCTCTTAAATTGGAACCCGAGATGTGCCAACACTGCAGGCTGCCAGGCAGGCTCTGGAGGGCCGGTCTGTATTGATTGGAGTTGGTTCCCTGTTTCCTGTCAGTTAGGGATCCTGTGGCAAGCTTTGATTCCTCATTATCTCAATTGCAAATTCCACGAACACATCATCATGCTGCTAGTGCACCCAGGATGGAAACTGATAATAACGGATCAATGTCTCAGGGGCGCATCCCTGAATTTCAATAATACAATTAAATTCCCCGAATGAGAGATTTATCCAGATTGTCGATTCTGCATTTTCTGCACGTTCAGTATGTGAAGCTACCCTCACATGGAACCGGAGCACAATGTTCCTGTCAGTGAGTAACGAAGGAAAAAGACTTGATGGTGAACCTGAGGGAAAGATAATCAAATGTTGAACCTGCTGAGCCCGTTAGATGAAACTGTTAACAAGCCTTGCTCAAGTCACCAGGGAGCTGCTGTGCGGGCATGAAGATTGGGGTTCAGTTCTGAAATATGTAAGCAGGGTTAGGCTGGATAAGGAGGTCTCAGTGCTTGTTGCCGAAGCTGTGCAGTGATCCTTTGGAAGGATTTGTATTTTCCCTCAGGAGCCACTGCAGCACACAGATTCACTTGAATTGGTTAAGCTCAATTCTGAGAAACATGCTGACAGAGAAAGTGTCATAAAAGAATACCACATGTTTTAATCTAATTTTCACCAAGACAAAACCAAATAACAAAGTAACAGAGCCAGAACAATCACTTCCTTGCTTTTTTGTTTGTTTGCTTGCTTTTTGTTTGGTTCCTAAATGTAAGGGGTAGACGAGGGAGAAAGAGAAGTAAAAAGCGATAGTTATTCTGAACAGGTGCTACTTATCCTTGATGGAATAGGAATGCAGAAGGCTCAAGTGACATAAAGCGTTCCTTTCAGTAGACTTGACTTTCAATTTACTTACATACTTAAGACAATGAGAACTTTATAAACCTGCATCCCTCCTTTTCTACACAAAATTCAATATCGTTTTGCTTTCATTTCACTAGCTATGCCCCCTGGAACTCCCTCTCTCCCTACCGGTGACCTCGCTGAAGGATATTAATGAATACCGTAAACTTCTGGCATCTGGTGTGAGGCGCCTAGCCCCTGGGACTGATAAAACGCATTTGCAGTCCTGGAGTCATTATCAATTTTTTTTTTTTTTTCGAGATAGTGCACCATTGAAACATGAGCTGGTGTTAAAGTTCCTCTTTCTGCCTCTTAATTTCCTACTCCAAGAAACCTTGGCCATTCAAATTTGACATTCAAAGTCATTTGAAATATACATTTAGAAATATGCTGTAAAATAATCTGTTTATCATGGAAACATGCTAAAATTTTATTTAGGTAAGGAGGCTATGTGTGACCAATTACTATTGAGGGCAGTGATCTTTTCAAATAACCCTATATGTGTTAATTATACATATTTAAATTACTTCTCAATTTACATAAATGATAGAGAAATACATTTTACTATTATGCTACAGTCCATTGAAATTGTCCAGATTTATTTTAATGCATATCTATCTATCTATCTATCTATATAAAATCCTTACAGATTAAAAACTTTTCTAAACATTAATTCCTGATTTTTATTTATTCATACTCAGTCATTGTGGTGTGTGTGTGTGTATGTGTGTGTGCTGAAAATGCGTGGGACTTAGGATGAGAAAACTTGGCTCAAAATTCAATAATGATACATATATTCTACATGATACTGAAAAATACAGTCTAATGTTTTATTACCTCAGTAACCCTATCTACAGAATGGAAACAACAATCATTTCTGTCCTGCCCTTCTCAGGTTGTATGAATTAAATAAGATATTTCCATGAATGCACCTTGCAAATTTTAAAGCACTACAAAAATGTCAGTTTTAAAATTAACTACATTTAGTTTTCTCAATTCCAAGCCAGGTTTTGCATCTCTTTCAAACATTTTTTTCATTGTTGCTTCTTGACTAAAGAACTGCACTGTACCTTCTTTGTACCTGATGTGTTCATTGAATCTGCTTAAACAGGTTTCCCTGATACCCAGACCTTCTTCTTCTGTAACTTCTGTGAACCCATTAATTCTGCCCAAACCAAAGTTCTACCACCTGGATCCTCCTTAAAGAATTCTCAATTTTCAATCCAGATTTTAGTCCAAAATTTTTAATCTTATATAACCAACTGTACATTTGGTTATATAAGATTAAGTACATTTTCATTAAGTATATTTTCATAGGTGTTGCACAGCTTTTTTAGTTTCAGATATTAAAAATGGAGATTATTACCTTTCCACCACACCTCTCAACACACTTTCTGCTATGTTCAACCTCCTAAGATGCCAATGTTCCCTCGTTGTTTAAGTAAAAAAAAAATATAGGCATAACCTTTGACTGCTCCCCATATTCGTGATTTGTTAGCTCCTTGATGTTATTCTTGTATCCAATTCTACTTTCTAATTGTTTTCTACCATCAGTTCATTTCTCCATTCCATGGATAATATTCTATGCCAAACCATCAAATTCCTTTGCCTGGCCCTACCTGATTTGGCTCAGTGGATAGAACTTCAGCCTGCAGACTAAAGGATCCTGGGTTCGATTCAGGTCAAGGGCACATACCTTGGTTGCAGGCTCCTCCCCAGCCCTGGCCCTGGATGGGGTGTGTGCAGAAAACAACCAATCGATGTATTTCTCTCACATTGATGTTTCTCTCTGTCTTTCCCACTCTATTACATTCTCTCTAAAATATCAATGGAAAAATATCCTCGAGTGAGGATTAAAAAAAAAAATTATTTGGTGGAGCCTTACAACAACCTCCTATTTGGACTCTGTCTCTGTACATTCCACTGCAATATGAGTTATCTTCCTAAACACAAATCTTGTTAATCCCATTAGACAATTAGCTTAAATTCTTTCAAAGATTTCCCTTCAGCCTTAGCATAAAGTTCAAGACATGATATGCAATGATCAGACAACTATCCTTTTTATCAGACCTTATCTGTACATTTATGTATTTTCATCTGGCTTCATTCTTCTGTTCTGGGTTGTTTGTCCTTGATATCTGAAATATTTTAAATATTTATTTCAATTGGGATTTTAGAAGCTCCTTAATTTTTTTTTTTTTGATGAGGCAATGAATGAATGCATAAATGCCTGTATGAGTGGATATTTATAATCGAGGCTATTTGAATTTAGACAAGTAGTAAGCTAAATAAAAAATATTTTAGTCTTGGAAAATAGTTTTAAAGCATGAAATAGTCTAACTCTATACCATATTTTTTACTTTTTTTTTTTTTTTAGGAGCCCTAATATATAAATGTTTATTTGTACTCAAAGGAGAACTGTGGTGTAAACAGTTGTTTCAACAATGGGATCATGGCTGGGCATTGGGACATCACCCCTTTAATGTGTTAGGATGGAGCTCTGAAGGGCTGTTGTGATTAATTACACTGGGCAGCAAGCATGGATGGTGAGGTCAGGCTCTAACCCTACCAATTGGAGGCAGAAGACTTTGGGCCATGGCCTGACCTGAGACCTAACTTCCTGGGCAGACAGGCAGGTGGCAATGGGGGTGGCCAAGTTCAACATTAAGTCCTCCCTCTTCTTCTACTTTAGTTGCTGGGAGCTTACATGTCTCTCTCTACACCATTTCTGGCCATTTTTCAGGTTTATTTTGTTGATAGTCTTGAAGGTTTTTAAAAAATATATTTTTATTGATGTCAGAGAAGAAGGGAGAAGGAGAGACAGAAACATCCTAATATATAAAAACCCTGGGTCCATCACATCCACAACAACCAGAGGCCCAACTTCATGGCCAGGCTGCATGCAGCACAACTGCACACACGCACAGACACACACAGGGCCCACCAGCTCACAGCCTTTTCTCCCTTTCTTTCCCTCACTCCCAGCTCACTCTCGGAGCCTTTCTCAGAAAGAGGAAACAAAACAAACTGGGCCTGAAGAGGCCTGGATGGAAGGGAGGACAGGCAGAGGGTAGAGAGGCCCCCACTGGCCCCACCCCCTCCCAGCTGGGAAAGAGGAAGAGGGAGACAAGGAGTCAGAGAGGCCTGGAGGACTGCTGAGAAAAACAAAGAGAGACAGAGACTGGGCAAGATCAGGCTGGCAGGGGAGGGCAGTTAGGGGGTGATCAGGCAGGCAGAGGCAGTTAGGGGCAATCAGGCAGGCAGGCAGAGGCAGTTAGGGGCAATCGGGCAGGCAGGCAGATTGCAAGAGGGATGTCCAACTGTCGGTTTAGGCCTGACCACTGAGGGATCAGGCCTAAACCGGTAGTTGGACATCCCCCAAGGGGTCCCTGAGTTGAGAGGGTGTAGGCTGGGCTGAGGAAACCCCCACCCCCCACCACCTGTGCACAAATTTAGTGCTCTGGGCCACTAGTCATTGATAAGAGAGAAGCATTGATTGGCTGCCTCCTGCACGCCCCACAATGGGGGCTAAACCCACAACCCGGGCATGTGTGGAATCGAACCCATCACTCCTTGTTCATAGGTTGACGCTCAATCACTGAGCCATGCTGGTTTAGGCTAGTTTTTTCCTCTTACACGTAGGGTGGAAATGTTTTCTTCTTGGCTTCTAACTGTCCCTGCTCACTCCACAGCCTCAGGTAGAATTTACTTTTGTTTTAAACCTACATCAAGGTCTCTCATCCTTAGCACTACTGACAATTTGGGTCAGATAATTTTTTTTATTGGGAGCTGTTCTGAGCAGGAAGTTCAGCAACATCTCTGGTCTCTATCCATCAGCACACCCCCAGTAGTGATAATTAAAAATGTCTTCAACATAGCCAAATACTCCCTGGGGAGCAAATATACAGGCACCTTTATGTTTGGCTCTCAATTTTTTGAAAGGGGTGATAATAGGAGAGGGCATTAGATCGCTATACCTGATTATCTGATTTCAGATGATTATCTACAGTGATGCTCTGACTATCAACCTAGTCATTTAGGAGATTAAAATAACTGCCCCCCCCCCCCCCCCCCCCCCCCGCAAGTCAGAATGAGGAAGTCATTAGGAAGGCTTTACCACTTGCAAGTCTTCTTTGGATCATTATGAAGTTTGGATTTTAGAAACTGTCTAGAATCAAAGACTTGACACACATCTAATTTAGATTCAGAATCTATTTTAGTATTTTAAGCCAAAGTTCTGACTGAGAATACCACCTTCATAAGATATTAGAAAAGTGGTTAGATTCTTCATATTTTATAAACTACACAAAAAGATAGAAACATTACATTACTTTGTTTAATTAAAATGGGCAAACACCTTCAGAGTCTGCTTTCTACTAAACACTGTCTGCCCTGTCCAACGTGTCTATCCCTAATGGAAACCATAATGAATGATTGTAAATACGTAATAAAAATAAACAGCACACTTATTAAAATAACTCATTCTTTAAAAACTGAGGCAACTATAAGACAAATATTTTTGAAGGCTCTATGATTACAAAATATTCATGATCTTTGAGAAGGATGCACACATATAAGAAGTTATATTAGTGACGGTCCTTTAACTGACCTACTAAGATGTTGTATCTCTCTTATCATGGAAGACGTTTGCTTTTTCATATCTGTGCTCAGTGACTGCTCATCAGATCAAGGCAAGTTATATTGAAAATAATCATGATCTGGACTGTTTTTGTCTGTGGCTGAAGCTGAAACCATCCAATTAATACATGGTGTTCAGGGAAAATAGCTCATTTTAAAGCAGGGTCCTACGCAAAGGAAAGGACAGCCTTTTATTAACTTTGTCCCTTGTCTGTAGACATATTTATTGCATTCTTCTGGAACAGAAATAATAGAAGCTCAGGCATAAGGCCATGTGTGAAAAAAAAAAAAAATCTCCAGCTGCCTTGAATATAAATGGCTCTGTCATTTGATGGGGAAACACTACAGCTTTAAAAATTTAAAATGACTCACAGATTTAGAAATCTCTCCTATAAAATATAGATATTTGATGATTAAAAGGAAGATGATGTGGAAATGATGATTATGTCTTGTTTTTGTCCTTGCACTCAGCTGTATATTTGACTTTGGTTTATGTCTTTACTGCTAGCCAACATGGTCAGTAAATTGTTGTTCTTTAATTTGTCTGTCTATAAAATGGAACAAATATTACTCTGTCACTATGAATTTAAATAAATTTTAATATATTTATCTGTCACAAGTTCACAGTTATCTATACTCCAATTTCACCTTAAATATTTGGTGTGTATTTATTGCAATAGTTACAACTTTATCCACTGTAAGTTATTATATCAGCTACTCTCATCGATTTTGTGTTTTTCCCATATGTGTCAAAATTTTTCTAACATCTCTCAATATGGGACACTGGGAGAAAGTTATAAGATGCAATTTCAGTTCATGTCAAAAACATTAACTTAGAGATGTAGTGTCCTTAACACATTTCAGGAAAAGTACCAATCATAGATTTGAGTATTTGGGTGCAGAAGCCTGGAGCTAAAGGCAAGCCATCCAAGAGGCAGCATGTTGAGAATAATTTTAAATCAATACCAAGCAGAGTGGCAGACCATGCCTTAAATCTGAATATGCTCTGTTGCTTACTAATCCTCATAATAACCCTAGTATGATTGGTCCAACAGAAGTCCTAGACCTGCCCCCACTAGTTAGAAATAAGTTACATGTTTATAATGAGATAATCATCACAGGGGTAGAATGGTCTATGTCTGTCTGGAAGCTGAGGATGGAGCTTCTCTTGCCCAAACAATATGGCTTGAATGGAATTGATTCTGGGTGGTAGGAAACAAAATTTTAAAAAGTGATGAACTAGAGAACATTGGAAATATTTTCATCTTTTTTCTATTCACTATCATAAATTTGAAGAGGTAGTGTAAGAAACATTTCAATCATTGCCTCCTTACTTATACTTTTTCTTAACAAAGGATTTATTATATTTCTGAGAAGTAGATGCATATACCAATAAATAAAACCAAATCTGTTTTGTTTTAGCTATTTTCTAGCTTAAAAGATTCGATAAAAACTGGAAAATATTAGCTGGAGTTAACTGGAAAGTAAAGGAAGAGGTCTTTTACATTTTCACTATGTATCCATTCATATTGTTTGGATTTTTATAATAATTACTAGAGGCCCGGTGCACGAAATTCATGCTTGGGGGGGGGGGGGGGTGGGGGGTGTGCCCCTCAGCCCAATCTGCACCCTCTTCAATCTGGGACCCCTCAGGGGATGTCCAACTTCCAGCAGTCGGACATCCCTCTCACAATCCGGAACTGCTGGCTCCTAACCACTCATCTGCCTGCCTGCCTGATTGTCCCTAACCCCACTGCCTGCCTGCCTGCTCTCCCCTACCTTGATCTCCTGCCAGCCTGATTGCCCCTTCCTTGCCCTCCCCTATCAGCCTGATCAGCCCAAACTGCCTGTGCCTTGGCCCCCAGTCTGGCCTCCCTCTGGAGGCACCACCCCCATAACCCCAATGCTGCTGCCACTGCAGCTGGTTATGGCTGCCTGAGCCTTGGCCTTTGTAGCCACTGCGGCTTTGTCTGGAAAGATGTCCAGAAGACAACCACTCTAATTAGCATATTACCCTTTTATTAGTATAGATTTGGGGACCATTACAACCACGCAGAACTTGAAGAAAACACATGGCCCTGGTCAGTTTGGCTTAATGGAGAGAGCATCGGCCTGTGGACTGAAGAGTCCAGGTTTGATTCTGATCAGGGGCACACATGCCTGGGTTTCGGGCTCAATCCCCAGTAGGGGGCCTGTGGGCGGCAGCTGATCAGTGATTCTTTTTTTTTTTTTTATAATATATTTTATTGATTATTCACAGAGAGGAAGGGAGAGGGATAGAGAGCTAGAAACATCGATGAGAGAGAAACATCGACCAGCTGCTTCCTGCACACCCCCCATCAGGGTATGTGCCAGCAACCAATGTACATGCCCTTAACCGGAATCGAAACTGGGACCTTCCAATCCGCAGACCGACGCTCTATCCACTAAGCCAAACCGGTTTCGGCTGATCAGTGATTCTTATCATTGATGTTTCTATCTCTCTCTCCCTCTCCCTTTCTGAAATTTTAAAAATATATATTTTTTAAAGAAAACACATGATCTTCACTTTGGGCTTTGTCATCTTACAATATCCTTTGTGCAGTGTTTTAACTTCCCTCAACTTTCCTTTACCCACCTTTAAAGTGCAATCTATTTGGGGGAAGATGATCAGGAAAGTGATTCCAGTGGGTAGAAGTTTTTTTTGGAGGGGATGGGTCATGAAGATATTTAAAAATTGAGGATGGTGATGGTTGTACCACTCTGAATTTACTTTAAAAAACCAGTTCATTGTACACTTTAGGTGACATGTACAGTATGTGGGTTATATCTCAACAAAGCTGTTCTTTTATTTCTTTTTAAATAAAGACCAGTCTTATAATCAATTGCAGATGTTTTCAGAGGCCCCTCAAGATTTGCTCACCATGTCCCAAATCACGGCTGTGATTCCCAGTTGCCTCCAGTCCTGGTGGATCTGGATGGTGTGGTTTGCAAAGGAGAAGGTGGCAAGAGGCTTATGGAATTTCGGCAACCCCATTCCCCCGGTCTCCTCATAGGACACCAGGGCCATTCCCACTGTGCCAGCTCTGCTCCCTTTAACCTGTTGGGCAAAAGAATCCTGCGTGCTCTGGCCAGAAAGTCCATTCTTTCTTAGGTGGCCCGAATGCTTTTTTTAAGGTCGTTTTATGGATTCAAAAGAATAAACAGAGATGTGGAAAGCTTTTGTCAAAATCCTTTTACATGGTTCTTCCAGTCTCATGGGAAATGAGATGTGGCTCTGAATTCATCCCAAAGTGTGTCTTTGGGCAAAAGCACCCAGAACGGCACAACTCCTGCAGAATGCCCCACACACTTTGCTGTCAGGACTCAGGGGGGCTTGAGGGTGAGCGAGGTGGCGGTGCCAGCACAGGACCTGGGAGAAGGTAGCGCTTTCTACACTGCCCAGGCCACGTGGACTACAGCAGTACCCGCCCAGGTGGGCAGGGTGTTTCTGCTGTTTTGTTTTGGTCTGGCCTCCACCCCGTCAGCCACGGACCTGTGCCTGCACTGAGACTGAATGGTTTGATGGCCCTACTTTTTGGTGGACAGTGGATGCACTCCCAGAGACTGGCAGTTAGACTCTGGCGGCTTCTGAGTCCCTTGCGGGGAGAGCCCGGCCCTAGGTCAAGAACAGACTCAGGCGTCCTCGGCCAGGAGGCCTCCTTGGGCTAAGGGCCGCCACAGTTTGAAGGCTGGCCATGACCCCAATCCTGGCAGGGGTCTCCTCTGGGGTGCTGGCAGGCCTGGGCTAGGGCTGTGGGCGGTTTGGAGGCCGGTCACGCCCCCGATCCTGGCGGGGGTCTCCTCTGGGGCGCTGGCAGGCCTGGGCTCTGGCGCCGCAAAGGGAGAGGTTCCTGAACCTGCTTCCCACACACCTAGGCTAGGATCCATCTTGTAGGAGGCGGCTTCAATGCCCGGGGTCGGTGACCAGGTCCTCCGGAGCCTAGCTTTCTGGGCTGCAGTCCCACGTCTCCCAGTGCCCCAGCCTCGGATGCACCCACGCAGTTGCCCCCACCACCAGCCACCTCAGCGCAGGCCACAGCAGCTGAAGCCAGCCTCTTGGAAGCCAGGCCACCACACCCACCACCTCTAGTCGCTCTCTGCTGCTTGCTCTCTGTGCCCTGTCCACTGGGGTGGGGGAGTGCTCCCAGCCCAGAGGCCCTCCCTCCCTCCGCAGCCTGGCTTGGGAAGCTGGCCTCGTACTGGGGCTACGATGCCAGCGTCCCCACTCTGCCACTATGGGTGCAACGCGGACCCCACGGAGGCCAACCTGGAGAACGCAGACCCGAGCTCTGCATCCGGCTGCTGCAGATGCCCTTGGTGGTCAACTACCACCCCCTCCTTCCGCCGGCCCCATTGATCCCTCTCAGCACCAGCCATTTAGGCCAGGAT
Source organism: Eptesicus fuscus (assembly GCF_027574615.1). Taxonomy (NCBI): domain Eukaryota; kingdom Metazoa; phylum Chordata; class Mammalia; order Chiroptera; family Vespertilionidae; genus Eptesicus; species Eptesicus fuscus. The sequence goes on from NC_072480.1 coordinate 23,543,234, forward strand.
GGCGATCGCCCAGGGACCCCTGCCAGGGGAGCAGCTGGCTCGGCCTGGCCACGCCCCCCCGTGGCGATCGGCCCCGGGGACCCCCGGGGAGCGCCCAGCTTGGCCCAGCCACACCCCCCTGGGTGGCGATAGCCCCCGGGACCCCCAGGGAGCTCCCGGCTCGGCCCGGCCACGCCCCCCCGTGGCGATCGGCCCCGGGGACCCCCGGGGAGCGCCCAGCTTGGCCCAGCCACACACCCCTGGGTGGCGATCAGCCCCAGGGACCCCCGGAACTAAGAGGATTCTGCGCCGCCATCTTGGTCTTCTCAACTGTCGTATAGGCCACCCGGAGTCCCGCCCTGAGCCTCTTGCAGGCCCAATCATGGGCATAGCGGAGGTGTGGTCAATTTGCATGTTTCTCTATTATAAGGTAGGATAATAGTTTCATAATAAAACATAAATAAATAAAATATTAAGACAAATAGAAAAATGTTTCTAAGAGACTCTTGGTTCATTGACTTTGATTGGAAAAATGAAGACAACTTGAAAATAACATTAGTAAACCATTTTTGTTTACCTTTAAAACATAACATAGAGCATAGTAACATATCCAGTATCCTGGATAAGGACACATTTTTAGTATGAAAAAAAAAAAAGTTTACTCATTTTATTTACTTCTTTGTCCCATCAGTATGATTTTTTAAATTATGTTAGAAGGCATCTGGAATTTTTTTAAATATATTTTTTATAGATTATAGAGAGAGGGAAAGAGAATGCAAGTGAGGGAGAGAAAGAGAGAGAGATTGACATGAAAGAGAAACATCTATGGGCTGCCTCCTGCATGTCCCCTACTGGGAACAAGCCAGAAACCCAGGCATGTGCCCTGACCAAGAATCAAACTGGTGACCTTCTAGTGCATGGGACAATGATCAACCAACTGAGCTATACCAACCAGGGCTGAGATTTTTTTTATGATAAAGTTGTGCATAAGTTTTTTTATTTTTCTTTGTTTTTATTAAATTTATCATGATGACATTGGTTAATAAGATTACATAAGTTTCACGTATCCTACCTAATAAAAGAGCAATATGCTAATTGACCATACCTTCGCTACGCCCACAGCCAATCAGGGTTGCTATGCAAATTAACCCAGCAAAGATGGCAGGGGAAGGGGGTAGCGCCCACCACCGCCATTGGGACCCAAGCCAGCCCTGATCGCGGACCGTGGTTAGTAAAACTTGGAGATGGCAAACTTGATAGCAGTTTTCATTTAGGAATGGATATTATTGAAATTCCCCATGAAATGATTTGTAATGGATCTATTATTGAAGCCACCTTTGGAAATAGTATATATATAGATAATATTAAAAATATATCTAAACATGCAATTCTTTGTCCAAAAAATGAGCACGTTCAAAAATTAAATGAAGAAATTTTGGATATACTTGATGGAGATTTTCACACATATTTGAGTGATGATTCCACTGACTCAACAGATGATGCTGAAAAGGAAAATTTTCCCATTGAATTTCTTAATAGTATTACTCCTTCAGGAATGCCATGCCATAAATTAAAATTGAAAGTGGGTGCAATCATCATGCTATTGAGAAATCTTAATAGTAAATTGGGTCTTTGTAATGGTACCAGATTTATTATCAAAAGATTACGATCTAACATAATCGAAGCTGAAGTATTAACAGGATCTGCAGAGGGAGAGGTTGTTCTGATTCCAAGAATTGATTTGTCCCCATCTGACACTGGCCTCCCATTTAAATTAATTCAACGACAGTTTCCCGTGATGCCAGCATTTACAATGACTATTAATAAATCACAAGGACAAACTCTAGACAGAGTAGGAATATTCCTACCTGAACCTGTTTTCACACATGGTCAGTTATATGTTGCTTTCTCTTGAGTTCAAAGAGCATGTGACGTTAAAGTTAAAGTTGTAAATACTTTATCTCAAGGGAAATTAGTCAAGCACTCTGAAAGTGTTTTTCTCTTAATGTGGTATACAGGGAGATATTAGAATAAGTTTAATCACTTTATCAGTCATTATTTGCATCAATGTTGTTTTCATATTATTTGTTGTTGTTATATCATTTTGTTATTGTTTATTTATTAATAAAATTATGTATTATTTTCATATACATTGTACTCATTTCATTTTATCTCTCACACTTTTATTATAGAGAAAGGACAAATAGCAATATTAAAATATTTCCTCTAATTAATTCCCTTTCACTGTGCACGAATTTCGTGCACTGGGCCACTAGTCTATTATATAAAAAGCCTGTGGTCATCACACCATCACGCCATAACGACTGATCAGCAGGAGGCTGCATGCATGGGGTGGGCAGGGCTGTATGCACAGGTGGGTGGGGACTTGACTCTGGAGGACTTGACCGGAAGTGCGGGTGGGTTTCTGGGTCCCACCTCCCACAGTGGTGGAGGCGGCCACGGGACTCTTTCTTGGTCCCACTGAGCCTCAGGACTCTGGGTCCTGGGTCTCATGCGATTTCTTGTGCTGGGCCCCTAGTATATTTATATAATACATTAGTGGCCCAGTGCACAAAATTTGTGCACTTGGGGGGTTCCCCAGTCAGGCCTGTGCCCTGTCACAGTGCGGGAGTCCCGCAATCCATCGCCCCAAAGAGGTAGGCCCCGCCCACCCAACTGGGGCTCCTCGATGGATTGCTTTAAAGAGGTAGGCCAGAGCCAGGGGTCCTGCCTCCATGCTTCATGGAGCTGTAGGACCCCCAGGCCTAGCTGCACAGAGGCCTCCCCTGGGCTCCATCTCCAGGCCAGGTAGCACAGAGGCCTCTGGACCCCTGGTGCAAGCACACGGAAGCCTCCGCCGGGCCCCAGGCCTCCTGGTGATGGATTCTGACGGCGTGACGCAAGTCCCCGACGCTGCAAGTCCCTGTCCACCTGTGCCTGCTGCACACGCAGCCTGCTGATTGGTCGTTACACATGAGTGCGTCCCAACTATTTGCATATTACCCTTTTATTAGTATAGATGATCTTCATATTGCATTTTGTGCCCACCACCCAAAGTCAAATCTTTTATCACCATATGTTTAACCCCCTTGACCCTTTACTACACCCTACTTCCTTTCTCTCTGTAGGTTGTGTCTATGAGTTTTTGCTTGTTTTCCTTACTTATTCATTTGTTGCTTTCAGTTTTATATCTCACATATGAGTGAAATCATATGGTTCTTAACTTTTCTGTCTGACTTATTTCGTTTAGCATGATATTCTCAAGATCCATCCATGTTGTCACAAGTGGCAGTATATCATCTTTTCTTACAGCTGAGCAGTATTCCATTGTAAATGTACCACATTTTTATCCAATCATCTGTCAAAGGACACTGGTTGTTTCCATGTTTTGGCCACCATGAATAATGCTGCAATGAATATAAGGATGCATATGCCTTAACAAATAATTTTTTTTTCCAAAATTATTGGGAAGACATCCAAAAGAAGGATTGTTGGGTCTTACAGTGACTTTACTCTTAATTTTTTGAGGAGCCTCCATACTGCTTTCCATAGTGGCTGTACCAGTTTATATTCCACCAGCAGTGAATGAGGGTTCCTTTTTCTCCACAACCTCTCTAACACTTGTTACTACCAGATTAAGATGACATTAGGAAAAAAATTCAAGTCATGTTTGTTTTTTCTAATGTAATCTTAATTGAGTATTTTAGGCTTTAGGGATGAATCATGAGGTTAGGATCATATAGCAGTTACAAACAGATTCAGGCACATTGGGTATTAGACCTTAGCACTATCATTTAATAGTCTTGTTAAGTTTTATAACAGGCAATTTACTTCTTGTCTATACTTCTACAAATAGACTTTATTCCCACATCCCAGGATTGTGGGGATTAATTGAGTTAGTAGAGTATATAAATGGTTAGTGTTGTGCCTGGCATATAGAAAACATTCATTTAGTTTGGCTGGTGACTGCTTCATCTGAAGGGGAATTTGAAGATGAATATGAAATAAAACATTAGAAAAAATAAATAACAGAAGGTCCATTCTAGCCACACATTCTTCTCACACATTGCATTTTAGGTTAATGAATCATGATTTTTCTGTCTTAAAACAAATCACTCTTGATGTTGTTTCTATCCAGCTCCCCTTAACTTGTACATTTTTGCCATAATGCAATCAAATACTCCTATCTATTTATTCTTAAATAATAAATATTGAAATGGCTGCTTTCTTTATATTTTTAAAATATATTTTATTGATATTTTTAGAGAGAGGAAGGGAGAGAGAGAGAGAGAGAGAGAGAGAGAGAAGAGAGAGAGAAGCATCAATTGGTTGCCTCCCCTAGGCACTCTAACCAGGAATGAAATTCACAACCCAGGTATGTGCCCTGACTGGGAATCAAACCTGACAACCTTTTGGTGCACAGGAAAAAACTCCACTGATTGAGCCACATCATTCAGGGCAGATGCTGATTTGTTGAATTACTCAAAATATTTTCAGAGATCAAGGAAGAATTATTTAATATTCTTTGTTAAGTGAGTGTTTGTCAAATAAACACTTAGAATAATACAGTTGGAGTTGCTGCAACTCCAGTTTAAGCATTTCAAGATAGCACTCATTGTAAAACAGAATAAGTGGCTAAATAACTTGTAATAATTTGTAAGATTTAGGAAACCATTCATGAACTGCTAGAAATTACAATATTGTACATTTATGTATAATTTTTCAATTATAATAGTCATAAAAATCATGTTAGGAAAATTTTAAAAGATAAATATTAAACTTAATATTTTCATGATTATTTCCAAGTTAATTTCAATTGATCTATATCATCATGTAGGCCAATTTGTCTCACACAAGTGAAACTAAGTTTTTAATATTAGTTAAGTAATTATCCAAGAGTATTTTGCCCTAAACATTTTGGCTCAGTGGATAGAGCATCAGCCTGTGGACTGAAAGGTCCATGGTTCAATTCCTGTCACGGGCACATACCTCATTTGCAGGCTCAATCCCCAGCCCTGGTCAGGGTACTTGCAGGTGGCAACCAATCGATGTGTCTCTCTCACATCAATATTTCTCTCTGTCTCTCCTCCCCCTTCTACTTTCTCAAACGATCAATGGAAAAATATCAACTGATGAAGATTAACAACAACAACAAGAATGTCTTGCAGTTAGATATTTGGAAATACATGTGATTATAAATATTAAGATTTTCTAAATTGGAGCAAAACCATAAATAATTAAATTTATCTTAAAGGGAGTATAAATAAGAGGATCACATAGGCTGAAAATATAAAACTCAACCTGTTAAAAACTTGCGAGTAAAACAAATGCTATTATTTTTTCCCCAATTTTGTATTTTACATTGATCAAATTAAAGGTTAAGACATGCAATTAGCAAAAATAAGACCATGTACCAGAAGCCTTAAACATATAAATGACTACTAAGTAATGAATAATGTTGGGAAAAGTTATTTTACTGCTTCAAACAGCTAATGATTTAAGTAGCTAAGTTATTATGTAAAAAAAATGTTGTTAGAAGTTCACTCATTTCTAGACAGAGAAGGTAAAATGACATTAGGAATTAAATGTACATCAGGAGTGTTACAGCAGCCAGTAGATGTGATCTCCTAATGACTACTCGGTTTTAGTTTGTACAATGTGAAAAGTGAGATTACAAAAATAAAACAAACAAGAATAAAATTTCAAAACCCTCAGAGAAATGATGGAAGAATTTTTATTAGTAAGTATTATAGTAACGTAAATATATTTTTTTAAATTTCTTAATTGGTTATGGTATCACATAATTGTCCTCATCCCCCTATTCCCATCCCAAACCCCTCCCCACGTATACCCCCAACCCCCTGTTGTCCATGACCACTGGTTAGGCTTATATGCATACAAGTCCTTTGGTTGATCTCTCCCCATTTCCCCCACCCTCCCCTGCCTTCCCTCTGAGATTTGACAGTCTGATCGATGTTTTCCTGTCGCGGGGTCTGTTTTTGTTCTTCAGCTTATGTTGTTCATTATTTCCCTTAGATGCGTGAGATCATGTGATACAAGAAATACACTTATAAGAACCTCAAATGAGACAAGCCATAATGGTTATTTGCTGAGAGGCAAATGAATCAGTTTGTAGTGAGTTTCCCTCTGTGCCAGCAGTTCTTTTGAGTCCCAATTTCAATGTAGCACATTTCCTTATGTGTACACGTCAGCAATGATATTTCAGTTCTGGGTGGTGGACAAATGGTAGTGATGCAGGTTCAACCGTCTCTGGTTTGGTCTTGGGCATCCTTCAGCGGTGCACAGCTGCTGTCTGCTAGTATGGCAAGGCGCTGTCAGCGTCTTCCATCTCTGGACTGTTTCTCTTCTGTCTTCATGGCTGGAGCAGTCCTGTCAATTCCTCTCTATTGCAGGAATCCACATGGTCTTGGAGTTATTTTCCAAAAATATACAAATATATTCTTGACTAAAAGAGTAACATAAATATTACATAGCTACTATAGTCTACATATTTAAATGCAAGAGTCACTGCTTGTAAACCATGTCCAGGAAATGATTAGCACATGGTCACACTGCATCACTCTTGAAAATTAGTTCTGTTGTGGCCTGGACTGACTTTCTGCAGCGGTTTTAACACCACCCATGTTCTAAGCCAGTGGCCGGAAAACTGTGGCTCGCGAGCCACATGAGGCTCTTTGGCCCCTTGAGTTTTTAGCAAAGGCCAGCTTAGGAGTACCCTAATTAAGTTAATAACAATGTACCTACCTATATAGTTTAAGTTTAAAAAATTTGGCTCTTAAAAGAAATTTCAATCGTTGTACTGTTGATATTTGGCTCTGTTGACTAATGAGTTTGCCAACCACTGTTCTAAGCCATACCCCAGCCCTATGCATTTGTTTACTCCTGGTAACTGATGAATGCATGAATTTACTAGACTGTTCAGCATAAATTTAAAATTAGAGTAATACACATAGAAAACTTTCCTGTGAAATTAAATTTCATACATACTTAATTTTAATTACATAAATGTGTCTACATAAGTAGAAACAGGCAAACTAATTTGTTAATTTTTAACATATGCATTTAAAAAACCTACCTTCTTATATAACAGACTTTCAGCGCTAATGGACACTCCCTTGCCCGAATTAATCCATTATATGGAGGACTGTACTGCAGGTAAGAAGGTAAAATGATACTATCACTTAGCAAAATAGATTGACACTTTCTTAAAATGTTATATGACCCAGCTCTTGAGATTCTAGATATTTACTCAAGAAAAATGAAACCCTATGTCCATACTAATATTTGAAAATAAATTAATAGCAGTTTAATTTGAAGTAGCCAAAACTAGAATCAATTTAAATGTCCACAACAGGTGGACTGATAAACGGGTTCTGGTATACCCACACAATGCAGTGTTACATAGGAAAAACACAAAACATAACAAAACAACCTATCTATACAAGCAATGACACATGAATCTCAAAATAGTTTTGTGGAATGAAGCTGGACAAGGACCATACGCTGCATGATTCTACATAGATACATTTCTACAACATGCAAATTAATCTATAGTGACAGTTCAGTGGTTGCCTGGGTAGGAGCATGAGTGAGTGATTACATAGGGACACTAAGAAACTTCTGTGGGGAGTAGAGATGTTCATACCTTGGTGGCAGGGATAGTTTCACAGGGCTTACACATATCAAATCTTATCTAATTGTATACTTTAAATGTGTGCACTTTATTGTGGACTATATACCTTTTAAAAAAGAATTCAACAAGCTAATGTATAGTGACATCATTATTGCAGTTCAATAAAAGAGAGTATGGAAATATTTTATCTGGATTTGGTACAGACCACTCTTCCAAAATCTGGAGCACTTCACAAACATAAATGGTCTCTAGTAAAGTGAAATAAATTAATTATATGTTAAAAATGAATGATTTAATTCATTAATAAAATACTGCATTTTACACATGATTTTAATTTTTTCTTAGTAGAGTTCTTAAATAGCTTTTCTTTAATCTTTCTTCTCCATTACCACCAGTTAATTGGCATACTTGCAACTAATTCAGGACTGTGGGTAACAGTTTGCTTGCATAAAAATATTTCATTATTGCCATCTTTTAATTAGATGCATCATAAAGCACTTTATATATATATATATGTGTGTGTGTGTGTGTAGTGTGTGTGTGTGTGTGTGTGTGTGTATATACAAAGGTGTTCAAATAGGCCTTCGGCTTCCATATCCCATATGATGCAGTGTACGGCTAATTTGCCTACAAACGTCAGGTGTTCATGTGGCCAGTTTATTATGAACACCTGACGTTTGTAGGCAAATTAGCCGTACACTGCATCATATGGGATATGGAAGCCGAAGGCCTATTTGAACACCTTTGCTGTCTGCGGTTACCAAGATAAAACGTCTCCAATTCACACAGGAACACAAGGATTGGACAGTCGAGCATTGGAAAAAAGTCATGTGGTCCGATGAATCACGTTTCCAGTTGCATCATGTAGATGGCAGAGTGAGAATTTCCTGGAAACAGTATGAAAGCATGCACCCCACATGCATGAGTACAACCCTTAAAGCTGGTGGGGGCAGTGTTATGGTTTGGGGCATGTTTTCCTGGCATGATTTGGGCCCTTTAATTCGGTGGATCAACGTCTGAATAGCACAACATACCTACGTATCATTGCTGATCAAGTTCATCCTATCATGTTGATGGCGTATCCCAATGGAGATGGCTTCTTCCAACAAGACAATGCACCTTGCCACAGTGCTCGTATTGTGCAGGAGTGGTTTCAAGAACATGAGGGAGACTTTAATTGTACTGGACAAAAAGGTGTTCCTAAAGTGTTAACTAAATTTTTATTGGTAGTTCATCTCATGATAAAATTGCGCACCATGTAATGAACCTAAAACAGTAATATTATAGTGCAAAAAATTAAAATTTAAAAGCCATCAAGACTACATTATAAAATTTTCAAAAGCCTCCTAATATTTAAATCAAAAAAGAGGGGGATAGTAGAAGAATATCATGTAAGGAAAAATATCCTGTAAGTAAATTACATCTAGAAAATTAATACTTTAGAAAATTAATTGTAAGGCTAAAAGCAAGACACCCATGAAAAACACACAAGGTGTCAAAACAAGCCAGAGGAAAATCATTGGGGCAAAAAATGAAATAGGATCCCAAGTCAAATTTATAGAAAATATTCCTTTATTAACTTTTGGTCGAGAATATGTTTGTATATTTTCAGAAAACAACTCCGAGACCATGTGGATTCCAGCAACAGAGAGGAATCGACAGGACTACTCCAGCCATGAAGACAGAAGAGAAGCAGTCCAGAGATGGAAGATGCTGACCGTTGCCTTCCCATACTAGCAGTTAGCAGCTGTGTGTCACTGCAGGTTGCCCGGGACCAAACCAGAGAGAGTCGGACCTGCATTACCACCATTTGTCCACCATCCAGAACTGAAATGTCAGTGCTGACATGTACACATAAGGAACTGTTTGACATTGTAATTGGGTCTCAAAAGAACTGTTGTCCCAGAAAGAAACTCACTACAGACTGATTCATTTGCCTGTCAGCATAACCATTATTGCTTTTCTCATTTTCGGTTCTTATAAGTGTATTTCTAATAGCACATGATATCACTCATCTAGGGGAAATAATGAACAACATAGACTGATGAACAAGAACAGACCCAGAAACAAGGAGGCATGGATCAGACTGTCGGGCCTAAGAGGGAGGGTCGGGGAGGGTGGGGGTAAAGGGGAGAGATCAACCCAAGGACTTGTGTGCATACATATGAGCCTAACCAGTGGTTAAGGTCAACAGGGGGGTGGGGGCATGCATGGGGAGGGGTGTGTGATGGGAATGGGAGGATAAGGACAAATATGTGGTACCTTAATCAATAAAGAAATTAATTAAAAAAGAAAAAGACATTCTAAAGAAAATGCAAATAAAACATATTTTGGGAAGAAAAAAAAAAGGACATGAGGGAGACTTTACCTTGCTTAGGTGGCCCCCACAATCACCAGATCTCAATCCAATTGAGTATTTGTGGGACAAAGTTAAAAGAGCCATCAGGCAGCTGGTTCCACAACCATCAAATCTCACAGAACTGGACAGTGCTATTCCTCAGGCATGGTGTCAGATTCCTCACATCACCTTTCAACATCTCGTGGAGTCAATGCCAAGAAGAATCGCCTCAGTATTGAAGGCAAAAGGTGGCCCAACGAAGTACTGATGGGGGTGGTCATAATAATCTGGCCACTCAGTGTGTGTGTGTGTGTGTGTGTGTGTGTGTGTGTCTGTGTGTCTGTGTGTATATATATATACATATATATGTATATATATATATCTTAATAAATATATATATATATATATATATATATATATATATATATATATATATAATTCACAAGTTATTGGAACTATATGAAGTTATATATATCGAATTAATTTGTGTGGTTTGTTTTATACTTGCTGAATCATTATGAATGTTTAATAATATACTTTTAACTTTTGTTTTCTGCTTCATACAAACCATGGTCTAATAGTTTATATACATTCTATTTAAATTTTAATTGTTAAACTTATCTTTGGTAAATCTTTTATAATAATTTTTATTAGTTTTATGTGATTATATCTATAATATATGTATATGTTTTTATTATCTTTTTATAGTAGCCATGGATTCATAAAAATAATTTCCATTTTTCCTCATGATATGTCTAACATGATTGACATTCACTTTAGAGCAAAGGAAACTACAGTGACAATACCTTATCTCCAGAGAGTTTTCTAGTTGGCATCTCTTTGTGGTGATTCTTAAAATAGATTAAAACTCTGGAATAATGACTGCCCTGATACCAATATTTGTATTTCTGCAGTCCACTGCATGGAATGTCTATTATACTTTCACTGTCTTTTCTGATAGCTATCAGAAAAGAGAGCCCTAATAGCTGAACTGCTAGTCACACTTTGGAGATGGTGAGGATTAAAGGCATCTTTCATGATTTGGTTAATATTGCAATAAAAGTCAGTGGCATTTCATTGTTTTGTGTGTGAGATGTTGAGGCTTCTCTCCAAAGGGAACAAGTGTAAAGTTAGACATACTTTAAGTTGGATAGAAAATAATGCTGCTACATTTTTATATAACACTAGAGGCCCGGTGCACAAAAATTTGAGTGCTTGGGGGGATCCCTCATCCTGGCCTGAGCTTTCTAGCAGTCTGGGACCCCTCAGGGGATGTACAGCTGATGGCTTAGGCCCAATCCCCATGGGGAGCAGGACTAAGCCATCAGTCAAACATCCTTAGCGCTGCTGCAGAGGCGGGAGACACTCCCACCACTGCTGCTACATTGGCCAGCTGTGAGTCTGGCTTCTAGCTGAGTGGTGCTCCAGCAGTGGGATTGCACTGATCACCAGGGGGCAGCTCCTGCATTGAGCGTCTTCTCCATGGTGGTCAGTGCACGTCATAGTGACTAGTCATTTGGTCGTTCCGCTGTAACAGTAGCTGGGCTTTTATTATATAGACTAGAGGCCCGGTGCACGAAATTTGTGCACAGGGGGTGGGGAGGACTGTCCCTCAGCCCAGCCTGAACCCTCTCCAATCTGGGACCCCTCGAGGGATGTGGTATCAGGCCTAAATAGGAAGTCGGACATCCTTCTCACAATCCAGGTCTGCTGGCTCCGAACCGCTCACCTGTCTGCTTGCCTGATTGCTCCTAACTGCTTCTGCCAGCCAGCCTGATTACCCCTAATTAATCCCTTGCCAGCCTGATCGACACCTAACTGCTCCCCTGCGGGCCCGATTGCCCCTAACTACCCTCCCCTGCCAGCCTGGTCCCCCCCAACTGTCCTCCCCTGTAGGCCTGGTTCCCCCTAACTGCCCTCCCTTTCAGGCCTGGTCCCTCCCAACTGCCCTCCCCTGCTGGCCTGATTGCCCACAACTGCCCTCCCCTGCCAGCTATCTTGTGGTGGCCATCTTGTGTCCACATGGGGGTGACCATCTTTGACCACATGGGGGCAGCCATCTTGTGTGTTGGAGTGATGGTCAATTTGTAGTTTAAGGATGGTCAAAAGAAAACCCACAAGAGAACTGTTTTGCATTTCACGTGCCATGAGATGTAGTTGTTTATGTGTTGTTTGCAAACATATATCAAGATGGATGATGGACCTTTAATGATTTTTGTGTTTTTCTCCAGGGCTCTGCCTTCAGTTTTCCAATATGCTCTTCATGTCTGTTTGTTTAAAAGTTTTTCTGTTTTTGAATGTGCCTACCCTTTGGTGTTGCTCCTGCCAGCCTGTGGGTCCTCTTCACCACCCCTTTTAAAGAGAGATTGAAAGCTCACCTAATCTGCTAGGCACCACAATTTCACAAAATCCCCACCCAGACTTTCTACATTCCTCAGCAAAGGGCCGCCATCCCGTTAATGATTAGGTCACCTTTTTGGCTAACTTGGAAGGTCTCCTGGGGCTGTGGGCCATGGAGGGAGAATTCCACACCTTGGCTGCAGTATTAGCAGAGCCTTCTGGAGACTCTGGTCATGGCCCGAAGGGACTGATAATTATTTTATTGTGCTTTCACTAATTGTACATGCACCAGGGAACCAGGCAGTGATTTAGGGATATTGGGGGCTGATCAGGCGCAGAGCATGCCAGCGGGGGGCGGGGGTGTGATCAGGGGCCCTGATCAGGCTGGTTGGCTGCCACAGTATACGTCATAGCCACCGGTCATTCTGGTCGTTCTGCTGTAAAGGTCACTGGGCTTTTATATATATAGATTCTGTAATCTTTGTGACCTTTCTTGAGAGAGAGCAGTAATTGTCAAAATTATATTCATCATCTGAGTAAACTATATAAAAGAGACAACTTGAGTTCTTATAAAACAAGGAAAATGCTCAGTGACAAAATCTATGGATTACACACAAAATAAAACCTTCTTTTCCTCACAGAAAATACTTCATGGAATAGTTAAGATGGGTCTGGGTATAGATATCAGCTAACGTTCTGTAGTGGTTTTATGATCATAGCTACCAGAGCAAGAAACCACATGCACATACATCTACACACAAATGCACAGATACACTTGGACAGTGAGAGTCACAGAGCTCACATACTCACCTGTGTGTTCCATTAGAAAACTAGATTTTCAAGATTTTCTGCTAGAATGTGGTGATGTCTTAGACAGATAACATCTTATCTATGTATTTCATTTCACGAGCCCTATTCTTAGACATTGTACTATAACATAAGTAGGGGATGATAGTTAGAGGGAGACACCTCTTCTTGTCCCATGCTTGAAGACAGTTCAGGAGCCTCAGGAACCCAGAAACAGATAATATAACGTTTGTTGAAGATAAGAGAATATAGTATACTAGAGGCCCAGTGCACGACATTCGTGCACTGAGGGGAGGGGGGTGGTCCTTCAGCCCGACCTGCACCCTCTCGCAGTCCGGGACCCCTTGGGGGATGTCCGCCTGCCAGCTTAGGCCTGCTCCCCATGGGAGTTCCCTGTGGGAGCGCCGTTCAGCCAGAAGCCGGGCTCGCTGCTCCTTAGTGCTGCCTCAGGGAGAAGCTCCCGCCACCGCCATTGCGCTCACCAGCCATGAGCCCGGCTTCTGGCCAAGCAGCGCTCCCCCTGTGGGAGTGCACTGACCACCAGGGGGTGACTCCTGCATTGAGCGTCTGCCCCCTGGTGGTCAGTGTTCATCATAGAGACTGGTTATCCCGCTGTTCGGTCAATTTGCATATTATCCTTTTATTATATAGGATTCTGTTTATCTTAGTAGCTATGTTGAAATTTTTGTTCAGTTCCAGAACTGGATTATTTGCACACAAAATTCACTTTATCTATAAATAATAACTTTCATATAATTCCTTCTGTGTTATCTTAAAGTTTATACACAAAATATAGTACCATCTCTTTCTACTTGGCTATTTCTATATGCAGGTAAAATAGATATGCTGGCCTCCACTCCTCCAGGTAATCTAAATTCTACCTTGAGATTAGAATGTCTATATTCTTCTATGATATTCATCTTGAGTCCTGCAGAATTGCTATTAGGAGTGTGTTTCAGAATGTCATATTTTCAACTCTCATCAGGAAACACTATAGAAAATATGTTGTTAGTACATTTGTTGTGGAGATATTATTGAGGCCATCATTTATTTTATGATATCACAAAGCACCCAGATATAAAATTTCACCTGCAGAATATCGTGTTGAGTTAGTTGCTGAAGTAAACTTTTCTTCTTCTTACAATCTGAAATGTTTTAATTTTTTAATCAGAAATATGTACGTGATCATTTCTCCTTCTTAGCTCTGTTGGCCATACATTTTGCAGTTTATTATTTAAAATATTGGTATTTCTAGCTAATTTATTTCTGTACTTCAAGTTTAACTTAATTTTTTATCTATAGTTTGAGTTTTTTAAAATGTATTTTTCAGTTACAGTTTACATATCCTACCTAATAAAATGGTAATATGTAAATTACCATCATTCTGCTACGCCCACGATTGGGCCAGAGGGAGGCACAGGGGGAGGGACTCGGGGTGGCGGGGGTAGCCTATTGGGCCGGCAGGACGCTGAGCTCGCGTCACCAGTGGCGGCGTGAGCTCAGTGTCTGCGCCATGGCTGTGCTGCGGAACAGAAGGGGCCTCTGGGGCAGCGAGCTCACGTCCTGTCACAGACCATCAAAAGTTGAGGAGCTGGGTGCCTGTCTGCTCTGGCACCAGGCCTTTCAGAAGCCTCTGCCAAGCCGGAGGCTTCTGAAAGGCCTGGTGCACCAACGGACAGGCACCCAGCTCCCCTGCGATCGAAAGCGAAAGCGTGTGGAGACCCTACACATGCATGATTCAATCATGCACTGGGCCTCTAGTAATATTATATTAGTTTCAGGAGTACAGCAGAGTGATTAGACGTTTATATAACTTATTAAGTGGTACACCACAGTAAATCTGCTACCATCTGACACCATACATTGTTATTACAATATTATTGGCTTTATTCTCTACTAGAGGCCTGGTGCACAAAATTCATGCAAGGGGTTCGGCTCTCGCAGCCCTGACCAGCCCTCGCAGCCCCTCACAGCCTCACCGGCCATCACAGCCCCAGCTTAATCTGGAAGGTCATCTGGACAGTCATTCTGCTGTTCACTCTAATTAGCATATTAGCTCTTTATTATATAGGACTAGTAGCCCGTTTGCACGAAGATTCGTGCAATAGACCTTCATTCACCTGGCTGCCTGCACCAGTTTTCTGCCGGCACCAGGGTCCCAGGCCTTGGCTGTGGCCACCGTCTTCTGCCTTCTTTCAGGGTCCGGGCTTGGCCCTGGGCGGTGGCCTTGGGCTCGGCTGCACCCAGCATCCCTGCTACCCGATCGCAGGAGCCGACCCCCAGTGGTCTCCTGCTATTGGCGTAGGCACCCCGCTGGCGCCCAAGGCCGGGAAAGCAAGGCCGGGAAAGCATCGGGCGGCTTTCCCGGCCTTGGGCTCCGCCACACCCCAACGTCCCTGCGACTGATCGCAGGAGCCGACCCCCAGGTCGGCTCCTGCGATCGGCGCAGGCTCCCTGCTGGCGCCACACCCCAACGTCCCTGCAACGGTTTCCTGGTGGGCGTGGTTGATGGGTGTGGCTTGGTTGGTGGGCGTGTCTTGGGCATAGCGAAGGTGCGGTCAATTTGCATATTTGTCTATTATAAGGTAAGATTTTGTACTTTACATCTCCATGACTTTTAATAACTGGCAATTTGTACTTATTAATCCCTTTACCTTTTTAATCCACCCACCCACTCCCCTCTGATGACCACAAATTTGTTCCCTGTATCTATGTTTGTTTTGTTTGTTCACTTACTTTGTTTTCAGATTTTGACGCAGTGAATATGAACTAGTTTTGTGCCCTCTATAAGAAGTCATTATTACTTTCTGAATACTAAAGCTTACGTCAAATTGAATCCAGTAGAAATTGGTTTATTTAATCTTCACCAGAGGATATTTTTCCCATTGACTTTCAGAGTGGAAGAGGGGGTAGGGGGAGAAACCTCAACGTGAGAGAGAAATATTGATTGGTTGCCTCCTGCAGGCAACAGGGCTGGGGTTCGAACCCACAACTGAGGAATTTAACCCATTATCCTTCAATCCCCATGCCAGCACTGTAACCACTGAGAAAAACTGACTAGGGCAGTAGAAACTTTTTTTATTATACATTTTTAGTGTTGACATTATTGCAGGCGGCTCCCTTTCTCCCTCCTCACCCCCCACCCACTCCCTTTGTCCAGCTTCACTACACTGTGTCTCCTTCTCCCTTGACCTTCATCACACTATTGTCCATGACCAAGGAGTATGCATATGTGTTCTTTAGTTAATCTTTTCATTTTCTTGATCCAGTCATCCTCCAAGGGTATTTATATTGACTTTTAGAGAGAAGAAGAAGAAGAAGAAGAAGAAGAAGAAGAAGAAGAAGAAGAGAGAGAGAGAGAGAGAGAGAGAGAGAGAGAGAGAGAAAGAGAGAGACATCAATGTGAGAAACATTAATCAGTTTCTTCCCATATACGCCCCAACCAGGGATCAAACCCACAACTTAGGTATGTGCCCTAACAATGAATGGAACCCACAACTTTTTGGTATATGGAATTATGTTCCAACCAACTGAACCACCCAGCCAGCGCAGTATGGCTTTCTCATAACACAGGGACACATTTTGACCACTATTTCTTTGACAATTATTTTATTGTCTTGATATCTTTTTCACCATTTTAATTTTTTATTTTTAAATGAGGTGCTTATACTGAGATTATTAAGGCAAATAATCCTTTGTACATTGGTAAAATAATTTCATTAATCTATTTCAAACAAATAATTGGTATATCAGCTACTTTATTTTTTATTTCATATTGAATGTACTTTATTAAGGTATAATTAATTTATAATTTATACATAGTAAATTCTCAAATCTGAAATGTACAAGATGAATTTTGATATATGTTTATACTTGTATCAAAACTCCCATATCTCCTTGTCTTTTCAACATCTTATCTCAGGGGTGACCACTATTCTGACAGCTATCAAAATAACTTTAATTTTATCTATTCTTGAACTTGAGATAAACAGAACAGTATGTATTCTTTTGTGTTTCGCTTCTTTTACTCAACATTATATTTTGAAGTTTATTCACATTTTTTGCAATATCTGTAGCTTGTTCTTTTCTATTTATGAGTAGTAAATTTTTCAAGTTAACTTATTAAATCTACTATTGATGGACATTTGAATTGTTTACAATTTGGTAATATCATGAATACACTGACTGTGAACATTCACACTTGTTTGGACATACACACTTATTTCTATTGAGTATATATACCTAGGAGTGTGTCTCAGATAGGTGTGTGTCACACTTTGTTAGAAATTTTTTTTTCTGATTAATATAGCCACAGACTTAATGCATTAAGTAATACAAATTTACTATCTCACAGTTTCTATAGGTCAGATGTTCTCTGCTTTGAGCTTTACAAGGTTAAAATTGAAGTGCTGGCAGAACTGAGTTCTCATCTGGCAACTCTAAAGAAAATATAGTGTTCAAACTTCAGTTCTGTGTGGTTGTAGGATTTGAGGTTGCCATTTCCTTGCTGGATGTCAGCTAGTCTCATCCTATTAGAGTCTATCCACATTCCTTACCACATCAGCCCCTCCATCATTAGGCCAGCAACTACATGGCAAATCCTTCCCATGATTCTCTGATTTTCTTTTCTGCTTCCAGTCTGAGAAAACATTTTGCTTTTAAAGGACTTATGTAATTAAGTTAGGTCCACCTAAAGGATGCCCTCATCTTAAAATTTATCTGATTAGTAACCTTAATTACTTTGCTGCATGTGGCTGTATAATGTAATACCATGGCAGTAATTTAGAGGATAGGAACTGTGAGGCCATCTTATAATTCTGCCCAGCACACAGAGGTTACTTCCCTTGTAGCTCTCATTGTGTTCCATACAAAACCAAGCACTGTTGCTAGAGAAATGGGACATACTGATTGACTTTGACCAGTTATAGCCCATCTCGTCTGTATATTTGGGTGAGAATTTTTTTAAGTCAAGTAAGGAGGGAATAGACACAGATAAGGCAACCAATAAATGTTCACTGCACTTGAGTTCTTAAAATGATACTGCCACTTATCAACCTTGTGAGTTTTGGCAGAATTCTCTGATTGTTCTCACATCTGTGAAATAGGAATGATAATCTAAATGTAGCAGATATTATTAATGCTTTAATAAATTTCCATCACATCTCATTTATCATGCTTGTATGGATGTTCTCAGGTTATATGTGTTTTACTTCCAAAAGCTGTACCTATTACTTTCTTTTTAATTTTTTTTATTCTTTATTGTTTAAAGTATTACCTATGTCTCCTTTTTCCCCCATTTACCTCTTCCTAGACACTCCCACCCAAGCACATGCCCTCATCTCCCTCGTGTCTGTGTCCATTGGTTATGCTTATATGCATGCATACAAGTCCTTTGATTGATCTCTGACCCCCCACCCATGCCTGCCCTATGAGGTTTGACAGTCTGTTCCATGCTTCTCTATGTATGGATCTATTTTTGTTTATAATTTTATGTTGTTGATTATATTCCACAAGTAAGTGAGATCATGTGATATTTATCTTTCTCCGACTGGCTTATTTTGCTTATCATAATGCTCTCCATGTCAATTCATGCTGTTGTGAATGGTAAGAATTCCTTCTTTTGTACAGCAGCATAGTATTCCATTGTGTGGATGTACCACAGTTTTTTAATCCACTCATTAGCTGATGGGCACTTAGGTTGTTTCCAAATGTTAGCTATTTTAAATTGTGCTGCTATGAGCATAGGGGTGCATATATCCTTTCTGATTGGTGTTCCTGATTTCTTGGGATATATTCCTAGAAGTGGGATTACTGGGTCAAATGAGAGTTCCATTTTTAATTTTTTTGAGGAAACTCCATACTATTTTCCATAGTGGCTACACCAGTCTGCATTCCCACCAGCAATACATGAGGGTTCCTTTTTCTCAGCATCCTCACCAGCACTTGCCATTTGTTGATTTGTTGATGATAGCCATTCTAACAGGTGTAAGATGGTATGTCATTATCATTTTGATTTGCATCTCTTGGATGATTAGTGACTTTGAGCATGTTTTCATATGTCTCTTGGCCTTCTGTATGTCCTCTTTTGAAAAGTGTCTATTTAGGTCCTTTGCCCATTTTTGGATTGGATTGTTTATCTTCCTTTTGTTAAGCTGTATGAATTCCCTGGAAATGTTGGAGATTAAACCTTTATCAGAGATAACATTGGCAAATATGTCCTCCCATGCAGTGGGCTTTCTTATTGTTTTGTTTATGGTTTCTTTTGCCATGCAGAAGCTTTTTATTTTGATGTAGTCCCATTTGTTCATTTTCTCTTTAGTTTCCATTGCCCTAGGAGCTATATCGGTAAATGTATTGTTATGACATATGTCTGATATTTTGCTGCCTTTGGATTCTTCTAAGATTTTTATGGTTTCTCATCTTAAGTCATTTATCCATTTTGAGTTTATTTTTGTGTATTGTGTCAGTTGGTGGTCTAGTTTCATTTTTTGGCATGTATCTGTCCAATATTTCCAACACCATTTATTAAAAAAGCTGTCTTGACTCCACTGTATGTTGTCAAATATTAATTGAACATAATGGCTTGGATCAATTTCTGGGTTCTGTTCCATTGGTCTATATGTCTGTTCTTGTGCCAGTACCAGGCAGTTTTGAGAACAGTGGCTTTGTAATAGAGCTTGATATCTGGTATTGTGATTCATCCAACTTTGTTCTTCTTTCTCAGGATTGCTGTGGCTATTCAGGTGTCTTTTTTTTTAAGAGTTTTTCTAGGTCTGTGAAATATGCTGTTGGTATTTTAATAGGAATTGTATTGAATCTATAGATTGCTTTGGGTAGTATGGACATTTTAATGATGTTGATTGTACTAATCCATGAACATGGTATATTCTTCCATTTGTTTATGTCTTCCTCCATCTCTTTTTTCAATGCCCTGTAGTTTTCTGAGTACAGGTCTTTTACCTCCTTAGTTAAGTTTATTCAAAGATACACACCAAAACACTTTGTAATTACAATGACAACTAGATAAATTTAAAGGCTGCAAGAGAGAGATGGAGAGTTACCTACAAGGGATCTCCCATTAGATTATCAAATAATTTCTCAACAGAAACACATCAGGCCCAAAAGGAATAGAATGAATTATACAAAGTGATGCAAAACAAGGGACTGAATCCAAGAATACTCTATCCAGCAAGGCTATCATTCAATATTGAAGGGGAAAGCAGGGGCTTCACAGACAAAAAAAGGCTAAGGGAATGTATTACCACCAAGCCAGCAATGCAAGACATGCTAAAAGGAATGTTGTAAAAAGAATAAATAGAAAATGAAGAAGGAACATAGGCATAAAGAATAAAAGTGGCTACAAATAAGTACCTATAACCTTAAACATAAAAGGATTAAGTGCTCCAATCAAAGGACATTGAGTGGCTGAATAGATAAGAAAACATGATCCATATACATGCTGCTTACTAGAGACCCACCTCAGAACAAGAGACTCACACAGACTGAAAGTGAAAGGATGGAAAAATATCTTTCAGGCAAATGGAAAAGAAAAAAAAAAAGCTGTAGTACCAATATTTATATCAGACAAAATAGACCTCAAAGTGAAGGCCATAACAAGAGATCAGGAAGGCCACTTCATAATACTAAAGGGATCGATACACAAAATGAATATAACCCATATGTATCCAATGCAGGAGCACCCAAATAAAACAAACAAACAAACAAACATACAAAAAAATACTTCTGGCAGAGACCAACAGCAATACAATCATAGTAGAGGATTTTAATACCCCATCGACATCATTGGATAAATCCTCTAGAAAACAATAATCAACAAAGAAACAGCAATCCTAAACAACTCACTAGATCAGATAGA
The DNA here is from genome assembly GCF_027574615.1 of Eptesicus fuscus. Taxonomy (NCBI): domain Eukaryota; kingdom Metazoa; phylum Chordata; class Mammalia; order Chiroptera; family Vespertilionidae; genus Eptesicus; species Eptesicus fuscus. The sequence continues at coordinate 23,564,228 of NC_072480.1, forward strand.
CTTAAATGACATATTCAGAACATTTCACCCCAAAGCTATGGAATATATATTCTTCTCAAGTGCACATGGTATATTTTCAAAGATAGTCCACATATTGGAACACAAGCAAAGTCTCTTCAAATTCAAGAAGATTGAAATCATATCAAGCATCTTCTCAGATCACAATGACATAATATTAAAAATCAACTACAATAAAAACAATTTAAAAATTCAAACACTTGGAGGCTAAATAGCATGTTATTAATTAATGATTAGATTACCAAATAGATCAAAGGATAAATAAAAAAAACATCCTGGAAATAAATGACAATGAAAACACAACAATACAAAATCTATGGGACACAGTGAAAGCAATCCTGAGAGAAAAGTTTATAGCATTACACTGCTACCTCAAAAAGCAGGAAAAACTAGTAAATTATCTAACTCTACAACTTGAAGAATTAGAAAGAGAGCAACAAGAAAAGCCAGAGTGAGCAAAAGGAAGGAAATAATAAAGATCAGAGCAGAAATAAATGACATAGATAAAAAAACACCAAGTAATACAAAAGATCAATAAAACCATGAGCTGGTTCTTTGAAAGGATAAACAAGATTGATGTACCACTAGCCAAGCTTACTGAGAAGCAAAAAGAGGGAATCTAAATAAATAAAATTAGAAATGAAAAAGGTGAAAAAAAATAACCAAACCCACAGAAATACAAAGGATTATGAAAAAAAAAATACTATGAACAACTCTATTCCAACAAACTGGTCAACCTAGAAGAAATGGACATATTCCTAGAAAAATACCACCTTCTAAAACACAATCAGGAAGAATAAAAAAATCTGAATAGGCTGATAAATATGGAGGAAATTGAAGCAGTAATAAAAAAAAAAATTCCAGCAAACAAAAGCCCTGGGCCAGACACCTTCACTGGGGAGTTTTATCAAACATTCAAAGAAGAACTAAAACCTATTCTCCTCAGACTACTCCAAAAAATTGAAGAGGAAGGCACACTTCCAAACTCTTTGTATGAAACCAGCATTACCCTAATCTCCAAACTAGATAAAGACACCACAAAGAAAGAGAATTACAGGCCTATATCTCTGATGAACATAGGTGCTAAAATCCTCAGCAAAATTCTAGCAAATTGGGTCCAGCATTACATTAGAAAGTTCATACGCCATGACCAAGTGGGATTTATCCCGGGGATGCAAGGATGGTACAATATCTGCAAATCAATAAATGTGATATATCACATAAACAAATTGAGAGATAAAACCACATGATCATGTCAATTGATGCAGAAAAAGCATTTGACAAAATCCAACACCCTTTCTTGATAAAAACTCTCAGCAAAGTGGGAATAGAAGGATCATATCTCAGTATAATAAAAGCCATTTATGACAAATCCACAGCTAACATCATACTCAATGGGCAAAAACTAAAACCACTTCCCCTAAAAACAGGAACAAGACAGGGATGCCCACTCTCACCACTCCTGTTCAACATAGTACTGGAAGTATTAGCTATGCGATTAGACAAAAAGAAGAAATAAAAGGCACCCAAATTGAAAAAGAAGAAGCAAAACTGTCATTATTCTCAGGTGACATGATATTGTACATAGAAAACCCTAAAGACTCCACCAAAAAACTACTAGACTTAAAACATGAATTTGGTAATGTAGCAGGATATAAAATTAACACCCAGAAATCTATGGCTTTTTTATACACCAATAATGAACTCACAGAAAGAGAAACTAAAAAAAACAATTCCATTTGCCATTGCAATAAAAGCTGTACCTATTACTTTCATTGTAAAACTGAACTTGAGCATTTCAGAGGACAGGAAGCTGCATTACCCTAATCTTAGTCTTAAGAGAGATCCATCACTTTCATTTCCTATTGATAATAGACACAATTTCAGATGCTTTAAAATAAAAATGACTTTATTTTTGCAGATATTCTTTTTAAGCATAATTCCAAAAGAGACAGAATTTTAATTTGTAATTTACTCATCTTAGGGGATACACCAGGAAGATAGATTGTTTTGTGGTCTTTATTGAAATACAGATACAGACACTTTAAAAAATAAGATAGTGGTTGTATATTGATAATACTAACTTTAAAAAAACTTTTAGAGTGAAGTAACATTGATGATGCTTTGTCCTAAAACTTTTGCCAACAATTGCCCTATTATAAATTTCTTAATGTAGACCCAGAAAAAAATAAATCAAACTCTACCTGGTGTAATTCTCTAAAATGGTTGGTTAGCCATCCAATCAGGCATAGATCTTCATTAGATTCCTTATTTTATATTTATTCTTCTCAATTGGTTGAAATGCATGTGAATATTCTTTGATCAGAATAAAAGTTCTATAGAGTCTTTCTAAATAATATAATTTTGAAGTTCTTGCTGTCAGATTATCAAATTCCCATCATGAGATATAATACTTATGGAGAATTTCCTGAAAAGCCATGCAACATATGCTCTTCTGGTTGTCCTGAATGTTACCTTTGGATAAAGTCCAGCCATCAACCGTCTATTACACTGTGTTGGACAGTATTATTTTGACCCCTTTTAGGTTTACTTTTACTGAATTATGCTTTAGTGTTAGGTCATTGACCTACATTGAAAGACTTTATTTGAAACAGCTATGTGAAATGCATTATTATAGGAAGTGTAAGGGAGCCTAAGAAACATTGAACTCTTTATCACCCAGAGCTCTCTTTATTAGAAAACAAGGAAGAAATTTCCCTCAGGTTTACCAATCGAGAACAGCTTTGCTTCTACTGGAAAACTGATTTGATTTCATATTATGGGCCCTGTAAACCTAATAACAGATCATGCTTTGGTCACAAGGAGCTATATTTGTGGATCCTCATGCCCCACATTTCTATGATACAATATGGAATGCTTTCTTAGTGTGCTTATCCAAGCCAAGATGAGATTATTTCCTCTCTGCAGTGATTCTCTTAACTATTCTATCTTTGATATTGAAACATTTTTCTAAGATGCTTTAAATCCTTTGTGAACTGAGAAAGGGGATTTTAACAATAAGTCAAATACTGTTGGTTTTTATTTTTTTTTTTACTTCTCTTGATTTTCTATTTCTTTTTAAAATTTGTTAAATACCTATTATATGTGTTTCACTATTTAACATCAGCCATTCTTCTATTAATTAATTCAAAATATTTTAGGTGGTTCCTATGGCCATGCTTAGTGCAGGGTACAAGGGGATGAATCATATAATTCTTGCTTGAAAAAATTTAAAATTTTAGTGGTAGAGAAAAATAAACAAAAAATGATAATGTAACAGGCTGTGAGAACAGAAAGGAGGGATACCTAACTCAGAAAGGCACTTAGTCAGACAAGATTTCATAAAATATATTTGAGTTGAATTTTGAAAGATATCTTTTAGCTAGGCCAAAAGGTGGTAGGAATGGCATGTGGGGGAGAGTGCCTGTAGAGGGAAAAGCCTATGGAATTCACTGAGACATGAAAGATGACTGTGGCTATTTTAGAATGGCTTGAGAATAAGCTACAAGAGACAAGAGTCCTGTCAGCAATGAGGCTAGATCACGAAGGGCCTTAATATCAAACTAAGGATTTGCTTTTTTTTTTTTTTTTCCCCTGAGGCATCTGGGAGCCATTGATGAATCCCATGGAGAGAAATGAAGTCAAACAGATTTCTTGTATCTTCCTTAACAACTGGCTTTATATCTTGAAAATACTAGGTATTCAATGAATATTGATTAATAAGTTGGGTACTCTGAGAAATATTTCACTCAATCTTCTCAACATTGATCTCTTCATAAACCTTTTCATACATGAACTTTGGTAGAAGTGGAAAACTGTTCCGTTTCCCCATTTTGTCATGTTTCCCTTCCTACTTATTCCTTGAGGTGTTTTATGGTGACAGGGAGCTCTAGAATAATGTAACCAGAGTTTGAATCCCAGCTCTGCCACTGACAAGGTGTGCAGCTGGGACAGACCTGTGGGGTTTCCTCAAAGGGCAGTTGGGAGCTTTAATGAGTAAATGTGCCTTGAAGCACATAACCAGTGCTGTGCTCATAGTGAGCTTAGAGTTAGTGCTATCGCAGGGTTATTCTATGTTCAGTTGTGTTTGTTTGTTTGTTTACATATTTTCCCCAAGAGATGTATTTGTTTAGCAAGGTAAAGTGCAGTATTCTCAACTATAATGTCTATAGTAAAGAAACTGTTTTATCCCATAAACTTCTGAAAAATATTGATAATCAGTGACTTTATTTTTTAGGGTATATGGGCTTTATTTCACTGACAGGAAGACAGCTTTTGTCTCAATATCTCTATTATTTTCTCTGATTCAGAAATTTCCACATAATTGTTCATCATTCTAATTCTGAGAATTTGAATTGTTATGAACAGTTTTCCAATTTTTACTTCTACAATGTACATTGTAAATATCTGTGACAGTAAGTTTCACATGAAACAAAGGACTAACATTAAACAAAGGGCTCATGAAACTAATCTTTTTTTTTAACTGACTCATACATCCACCCTTTTCCGGTCTTAGAATATATACACATACATAGGTAGATATATTTATACTTAATATATAATGTATTATATATATTTTTTATCTCTATTTTCCCTAGCTTGAAAAACCTAGGGAGTACCAAGATTGGACAGTATTTTTAAAATTTATTATTAATTTATACCCTGCTGTTTCCAAAAAAGGGTTTCAGGAATAAAAAAAAAATGCATAGCTATAATAAAACCAAAACCCATTAAAATCAGTGTAAAACAGTAAGAACTCAGTAATAAAGGAGAAGGGGGAATATTGGGATCTATAGGAAAACACCTTTTAAACATTTTCTTGGAACAAAGAATTTAGAGGGTTCAGTGAAATATAGTCTCTGGAAAGCCTTCTGTTATCGTCACTAACAGCTTGTTTGAAATTATCCCACACAAGGAATTTGGAAGAACACTTTTTGAAGATTTTTCTAAGTCATTATCTCATTGCCTCAGTTCTGTCCCTCCCAACTCTCAGAGGCGAGTCCTTGTTTTCTCCCTCTCTGGCCCAGATTTAATTCCTCCCTTAAGGGGCCTCTACCAGGTTTATTTTACGAGACATTTGCCTATCATTCATTATTCACTATCATTTTCCCAAATCCAAACTAGTGTTCATTTCCGCTGCCAGCATCTGGTTTTCTTGATGAGCTATTTTTGTTACAACAGTCTCTCTACCAGCATTTTCCTTTTGTCTAGAAGAGAGGTAGGTATGCATGCAAAGCCCACCTGGGATCTATATTTACCAACTGCTCCTGGGATGTGTCCCTTCTTTTAGTGCTGATCCCATGTGTTCCTACAAGGTTTGTGCATTTCCTGTTCCCACTTATCTGATCCCAGACTTTTTTTTTTTTTTCCCCTGGTTGGTCTCAAATTAGGCTGGAAGTTTGATTGGATGGAGGGACAAAGAAAAAAAACACACATGCAATTCATCATATGTAAATCTTCATTTTGCAGACATAACATAGCCATTATGTATTCTAACACAGTCATCGATATGCAGGAGGTTTTCACAGATTCCTGTGCAGATCCCAGTGCCAAGACGGGAATTGCATCTTTATTCATGCAGTATATCACTCATAATGATTTTGTACCATTCAGTACTTTTCACACTGTTCACTGCTCCCTGATCTTTGAGCACAAGCAAACAATCTTCTGAAAATACCTCTCTCAGTATGAAGGACAATTAATGAGAAATGTGTCAGAAAGGTTATTATGCTTATGTTCTGGCTAGAGCCCTTTGAGTCACCCAAAGGGAAGCTAAGTATTATTTTGACATTCAATATTGGCTGAACACCGACTCTGTGTTTCTGAAGATAAGATGGGCAAACTGCTTCCACAGTCGGATCCACACAGCATGGCATGTGCTTGTGAAAGGGACTCATCTGGCCTAAGTTCTCCTGCCCTTCCCGCATGCAGAGTTCAGCTGGAATTTGAAGCGTGAGTGGTATTTCTTTCCAAAGGTGATTAACTGTCCATGAGATCCCAAAGTTATCATGAGCTGTAATACTCCATTCATCCTAGACTATTGGTTAATCATATGTCTAATTGCACAGTAACACAATAGACCACAGCAGTTATTATTTCACTTGCGAACTCAGATTTTTTTTAAAGGTGAAGAACGTTAAGGTACCAGGTCATAATAAAGTAAAATTTTTAAAAAGCATGTTTCAAGAGAAAGACGAAAGAAAACATTAAAATCAGTTTAATTCAGCCTGCATGTTCTTTCCAGATTCCAACACTGTTTCTCCTTTCTTCTTTTTTTTCTAGGCTGCTAAACTTTTGTGACACTTTTTCTACATATTTACCCTAATTACTCTCCTGCTTACAGACCCCCAACTCTCTCCAATGCTGCCTTTGGAATATTTGGGATAAATTATTCTTACTGTCAGCAACTTGTCATGCTTCACCTTGTCATATGTTCATTTGGTAGAACCTTTCTCCCCACAGCAAATAACCCAAGAGGGTGCTTAGAACAGGTGTGAAAAGTTAAGCTTTTTTCCTGTTCCATGGCCTGCTTCCATCATTTTCCTACTTTTTTCTTTTAAGCTGATGTTCAGCTCCATCATGCTGCTTTTATAGCTGCTATTCAAATTTTAATGTGGACAATCAATGCTCGCTCTGTCTTTAAAAAAAATAGGTTAGAACTCAGAAATTACAATGTCCAACAACTCCAATAAACACAATTATATTAAAATTGTGAATTGAAAATAATATCTTACAAATTTAATACATTAAATTACAAATAGCCAAGGACCAAATAAATGTGTCTGACTGCTATGCATCTTAAATTGCTTTTCAGTTGTGGTGACCTTGCTTTCGCAAACAACATCTGAACCCATTTATACATTTTTCATCCTGAGGAGACCAGTGATCGATTATCTCCCCTAGGGATGATCAGAATCAGGGCAGTTTGCTTCTTGCCTGTTATTATAAACCATTTGAAGCCAGATCACCCATGTTTGCAGTATCAGGTACACCATAGAGATCTTTGGCATGAGTATTTTTTCTTCCCTGTATTTCCTCTCAAAAGGCAGATGATAAAAATAAGTTTAGTGCACTGACATTTGAACATTACCAAATACCCACCTTAACTGGTGAATATTCATCAATTATAGTTGCTAGTAGTTTCTTTACTTTTATTTCATGGTCTGACTACAAAGCAAACTCACATTTAGAGATTAAAATTAATTAGAAACTATAACACCAAATATACCTCTTCTGGGCCTTAATAGATCACCATTATCCCACAGATGGCCTAAATGAGGCCTGAGGGTTCAATTCCGGTGAGGGTATAGGTGGCTTCCTCACCTTCAATATATGAGCACTTGGATATCCAGCCTTCACATCGATATGGTGAAACCCTTTTTCCTTCCTGCAAATTGAGGTTGAAAGGATCTGAGTCACTGAACATAACGACCTTGTCTTCAATAACAGTGGTGGCAGACTCTGTTTGCAGAATGTTGGAGAAGGCCACAGTTTGTTATACAAGTGAGGATTAAATATAAAACCAGGAACAAAACACACCACTCTGAAAAATGCCCTTGTATCCTGCAAAATGCCTGCGTTATTTTCAGTGTGGAATACTTTACTGCAGCATAACTCAGCAGGAATTATACATATAAAACACAAATGCCACAAACTAATCCCTTTGATGAAGGCTAGGAAATTATTCATGGTCTTTTCTATGTGTGCATTCTTCGCTTCTTTCTGACTTACCCTGGCTCATTTGTGTTTCCCTGATCTTTTACGATGTGTAAATAGGGACTCTTGCTTCCCTGGCCACACTCAACATGATGATAAGAAGGGAAGGCAGTCAAATTCTGGGAGAATAGAAAGAGACTATGAGACATCCCATAATCGGCTCTACCTTGCTAGTCAACCTCCCACCCCCCTCCTTCCCATTAGGAAGACTGTTCTCAGAGTTTATTGGCTTCACTTCTCTACACACAGTAGCTAATTTCCACTTTTGATTATATTTTTTATTTCTATACTAGAGGCCCAGTGCACGAAAATGCATGCACTGAGGCGTGGTCCCTCAGCCCTGCCTGCCCGCTCTCACAGTCCGGGAGTCCTCAGGGGATGTCTTGCGGGGAGTGGGCCTAAGCCACAGTCTGGCCTCCCTCTGTGGGAGGTGACCAGGCCAATCAGGAGAAGGCGCCACCTCCATGACCCCACTTGCTGCTGCCACTGCCGGCCACCGTGGCTGCTGGCCCTTCTCGGCCCTCGCAGCCCCTGCGGCTTTGTCCAGAAGGATGTCAGAAAGATGTCCAGTCTATCTGGTCTAATTAGCATATTACCCTTTTATTAGTATAGATAAAACATTGCTGCTCTTTTTTTAGTCCATTGAACTCTTTCTCATAGTGTAAGGTCCAGTCATGGTAAACATTCCCTGCCCATACCTAACTCCAACAAGCTCCAATCCGATTGGCCTTCACATCTTTCCACAGTCGTTCCCCTTTCCCTAATGGGCACTATCCATCTTGCAAGGTTCCTGGAAGATGCCTCACAGTCCTGTGGTGGCTTCCCCTCCCCTTATCCATCTCACATTTTAGGAGATAGAGCCTCTGCACTGGTTTCCTCCCACTTCCCAGGTTCCCAGGCCAATGGTATAATCTTAGGCTCCATTTTACCTCAGTTACCAGTTTACTATCTCAAAAGTAAAACCATAAAATAGAGTTCAATTTTCCTGCTTATATTTTTCTGTCAGTTACAGCTACCTGTCTGTGTTGACATGGATTTAGAGAGGCTGGTGGAAAAGAGCCTTGATTACTTGGCTAAGGGGCCACCAGTCTGGACTAGAAGAGGTGACACTGGGGTCACCCAAGTGAGATTCTACCTTAAATCACAGATATAATCATGTTAAAAAGAAAACTAATATATCCCTAAACTACATGCCCACTCATGAATCTTGACTAGCTTTTTCTCTCCCACTTCCCTGTACTTTTTCTCTTCTTAAGCTAAATTAAAGCACTGCCATCGCCTCAACACATATTTTTGTCACTTTGTCTCTCCTCATGCCTTTCCCTTTGCATTTTCCCCAAACTGTTAAGAATTCTGCTACAACACTGGTTTAAATTTTGTTTCTTGCATGAAGTATCACACAATAAACTTTTTCCCTGCTCCCTGCCTTGTGGCCTGTCCACAATGCCCATATGCAATTCTCTACACTATTTTCCTATTCTGTCCTCACCATATATGCTACCATGCCATAAAATCTTGGAAATGAAATCCCTCCTCACCCAACTCTACGCCAACCTGTTCTATTCCTGGCACCGTTTTAAAGAGGAGAACACTAAATCTCAAAGGAGCTGTGACAAGCACATGTGATAGCATTTGAAAAGTCAGAACTAGAACCAAGATGCCTGAGAGCAGCTCACCCCCATTGTCATAATAAATGGTGAAAGCAGACCAGTTTACAGTTTACAACAACCAACAACAAATGATTGCTTCATCAAGTTATCAATTCTTCAAATAATTGATACGTTGTTCAGCTTTATTTTCTTTGGGGATTTTTCAGTACAGCTTCTTTGCACATCAATTTCTCATGCATTAACATTTCAGAAGCTCTTCTATCATTTTACATGAAGAACATCTGTTTTTCTTTATGCACATTATTATTTTCTATTTGCATACCGAGTCTTTGCCCACAGTTTTCCATTGTACCTCTCTTTTCTTCTGTCCCCAAATTTTCTTGCCTGTTTTCTAGATCCTGGTCTCCATGCTTGCTTCTGGGTCTGTCTCTGATCTTTTTCACCCAGTATCCTGACTGGTCCTCAGCTCTGATGGGGAAATGGACTTATCAATTGTCTTAATCTGCGTCATAAGTATTTGTTAGATAGTGCTTGTATTTTATTTTATTTTATTTTTTTGGTAGTTATTTGGCTACTGCCTTTTCACCGAATTGAGTCATAAACTTTCTGAGGAAGGGGTAACTTCTTGTTCATCTTTGAAAGACCCAAAATACTTAATAGAAATACTTGTCAATAGTGTGCCCAATAAATGTTTGTTGGGAGAGGAAATAAATGCAAGCTGAATTCCATAATCATGAGGTCTTTCACTAAAACAAACTATTGCTTCTTAATAAAATAATATATAACATTTCTCTTTTAGCATAGTACAAAAAGTATAGAACTGTGATATGAACCTATTCTAATTTTGCTCATAGATTTATCTGTGCCAAAATAAACTTACTAAAATTTGTGAATTCAGCTTGAACAATTTTGGGATTATAAGTTTAAGTGCTTTAATGTTTTGAAAAATTCACATCCCCTTTCTCATTTGAAAAAAAAAAAAAGAGGAAGGGTTTATTACAATTTAATAAATAATTACTGAGAAAAGCAATGCTCTGATAGCAGAACATACTTGACCACACTGCATCCAGACGTTACTGTTGATGATTAGCCATGCTTCCCAATCCGTGTGCTACTGAATTCAATATCTGTAATGGGGGAACAGGTAACACCATAGAGCCTCAAAGCTTCAGTTTCCCTAAGCCTTCTTGGAGCAAGCAGTCTCATCAATGGCAGTTTCTACTTCTTTGGACAAAACATTTGCCACATTTGCCATCAATCTTCAATATTGCTACCAGGCAAAACTTTGAAACTACCTAAATTTAAATGTATAGCAAAGCAGTAACCAAATTAAATAATGTAGACATTATATATGTAGAATAGAATTCTAAAATAAATGCTCAGAGAAAACTTTCTCTTTCATTTGAAGGGAAACAAGTTCTTATGTATAAGGTTGATTAATGCCATGTCCGATGTTAATATCCAATGAACCGAAAAGAAAGGACACTGATTGTATGAAATGATACCAGTTTCCTTCCCTGTCCAATGCTAGTTTTTGTTGAGACTTAGTTCTTTTGTGAACACAGGAAAATAGATTTGGAATCCTGGCTTTGCTACTTGCTGTCCAAGTCAGTGTTTCTCACACTCAGGGTAAATAGTGGAGAGGTTGTGGAAATGGCAGACTAAACACTGAACTGGAAGCTTATGAGGATGGAACTATGGTACTTGGATTTTTTCATACCTTCACAAGTGATGCTACTGCACTTATAAGTTTGAGAACTATTCATGTGTGTGATTTGAGACATGTTTCCAAAACTTTCTGAACCTTAGTTTTTTCGTGTGATACAGAAGAAAATGAATGCTGATCAGGTGGTTAGGAAGGCCAGATAAGTTTATGTTCATAAATAGCTAGTGAATGCTGGCATGCTCTTTTTTTGCTACCCCATAGCTTAAACATGACCTTCCAAGGTACTATATATTCCCAAGTTGCACAATGGTCATGTTCCACCTCCTCAGGCTTCTTCTTATTTTTTGTAACCTGTTCTCTATTCTCATTTTGACTTTGTCATATCCCATCTTCAGACATTAGTCTATTCTGTAATAATAGGAAAATAACTCCTTTTTATAGACAAATTCTTGCTGTATCTCTAAAGCTATTAAATTAAAACACCTTTTCATTAGTAGGAATGTTCCTAGAAAAACATCAGCAAAATCCCATCTGAGAGCAAAATCAGGAAACAAAAATTTTAAACAAGGAATAAGAACTACCGTACTTTCCGGTGTATAAGACGACTGGGCATATAAGATTTTCCTGGGTTAAATAGTCGTTTTATACGCTGGAAAATAAGGTATATTGGACTATATTGATGGGATTAGATATAATGGATTAGATATATTGGACTACTGTATTTTTCGGCGTATAAGACTACTTCTTAAGCCAGGAAAATCTTATATGCCCAGTCGTCTTCTAAGCCGGAAAATATGGTATGCAAGCTTTTAGAAACTTGTTTCTTCACTGATTTCTGCTCCAGTGCTGCTAGCTTTGTAGATAGCATTTGTGTTGAGGGCTCCTTAGTAAGAAAGCCTTGGCAAAATGCATTCTGATCTGGACATATAGGGGGTAAGGTTTCCATGCCATTTTTTCTTATCCATTTTATTACCTATTAGAGGCCCGGTGCACGAATTCATGCACCAGTGGGGTCCCTCGGCCTGGCCTGTGGGATCAGGCTGAAACCAGCACTCCGACATCCCCTGAGGGGTCCCAGATTGTGAGAGGGTGCAGGCCAGGCTGAGGGACCCCAGCAGTGCACCAGGGACACAGGAGGTTGGCCAGCCGGGGAGAGACTGTGAGAAGGCTCTAGGGAGTGTCTGGTCCATCTCACTCAGTCCCAATCTGCCGGACCCGAGCAACAAGCTAACCTACCAGTCAGAGCATCTGCCTCCTGGTGGTCAGTGCACGTCATAACGACTGGTTGACCAGTCGACTGTCTGCCCCCAGTGGTCAGTGCACATCACAACAAGCGGTTGAGCGGCCTTAGAATATCACTAGCATATTACACTTTGATTAGTTGAACGGACAACTGGATGACCGAACACTTAGCATATTAGACTTTTATTATATAGGATTTCTCTATCATAGTATTACTTAAATAAGAACAAACTAAAGGAAGTTACAAAGAAGTCATGGTCATCACATCATCCTATCTAATAAAAGAGTAATATGCAAATTGACAGTACCTCTGCTAGACCCACAAGCCACACCCACCAGCCAATCAGGAGCGAGTATGCAAATTAACCCAACCAAAATGGCTGCGGCCACGGAGCTGCAGCAAGCAGGAGGCTTGGGTTTCCCCCGCAATGGAGGAAGCCAAGCTTCCCTGCCACCCTGGCTGGCCCAGGCCTACACTCAAGGCTATAAAGTTTTAATTATAGAAGATAATTAAATCCCAACAAAAATGGTGGCAGCCACAGAGCTGGAGAGAGCAGGAGGCTTGAGTTGCCCCCGGCGATGGAGGAAGTCAAGCTTCTGCAGCCCTGGCCAGCTCAGGCCTTAACTCCAGGCTACAAAGTTTCAATTATAGAAGATAAATAAATCCCAACAAAAATGGCTGTGGCCACAGAGCAAGCAGAAGGCTTGGATCTGCTCAAGGCTACAAAGTTTCAATTATAGAAGATAAATAAACCCCAGATACCAGGGCCTCCGCTTGGATCACTGGGGGGCGTGGCTGGCCTGAAAACCACCACAGGCCCCTCGCCCAGGTTGCCCCATGCCCCAAGGGAACCCCCACCCTGATCCGGGATACCCTTCAGGGCAAACCAGCCAGCCCCACCTGTGAACCAGGCCTCTATCCTATCTAATCCTATCTAATAAAAGAATAATATGCAAATTGATCCTATCTAATAAAAGAACAATATGCAAATTGACCATAACTCCAACAGACAAGATGGCTGCCTCCATGTGGTCAAAGATGGCTGCCCCCATGTGGACACAAAATGGCCACGACAAGATGGCCAGCAGGGGAGGGCAGTTGGGAGGGACCCGGCCTGCAAGGGAGGGCAGTTGTGGGTGATCAGGCCAGCAGGGGAGGGCAGTTGGGAGGGACCAGGCCTGTAAGGGAGGGCAGTTGGGAGGGACCAGGCCAGCAAGGGAGGGCAGTTGGGTGTGACCAGGCCTGCCAGGGAGGGCAGTTGGGAGGGACCCAGGCCTGCAGGAGAGGGCAGTTAGGTGGGACCCAGGCCTGAAGGGGAGAGCAGTTAGGCATCAATCAGGCTGGCAGGGGAGTGATTAGGGGGTGATCAGGAAGGCAAGCAGGCAAGCAGTTGTGAGCCAGCAGTCCTGGATTGTGAAAGGGATATCCGACTGACTGTTTAGGCCTGATCCAGGGAGGGATATCCGACTGACTGTTTAGGGATATCCGACTGACTGTTTAGGCCTGATCCTACCTGGATCAGGCCTAAACAGTCAGTCGGACATTCCTTGAGGGGTCCCAGATTGGACAGGGTGCAGGATGGGCTGAGGGACACACCACCCCATGCACGAATTTTGTGCACTGGGCCTCTAGTTTTTAAATAAGAACATGAAAATACACTTATTACTTACAGATGAAAGAAGTTCTTATTTTTGTTTCTAAATAGTTTTTTCTTTAAATATAAAAAATAGATAATATGGCCTAATTTAATCTAACTTTGAAATGATGAAATAGTGTCATGAACACTTAATATTTGCACTTGCCTGACTATTCAAATAGAGCTAAATTGTGTAAAGCTCTCCATTTGATGCCAAATGTTCTTAAATGTAGCTGGGGTAGTGATCTTGTGAAATAGATCTGCGGATTTAAATTTAGGATCTCTTCCTGTGTCAACAATGGAGTGATCATTACTGACACACGTCTTACAATGTGGAGAAAAAAACCTTTATGTATCCCTAAAATATTATGTTTTCAAATCAGAAGTAGGGAAGGATTAAGAAAATTTTTTGTTTATCGATAGGTGTGGATTTTGAAAGTTGGAGTACTGCTTTGAGGGAACCTTGAATATCCAATCTGGTTATTTTTGCTTAGGATGGCTCTGTGTCCAGAGTTGTGTCTAAACTGAGTTAGCAATGGTAGGCCTGCAAGGTGATGCAAAAGCAGGTTTTGTGTTACTTTATGGGGAGAAATGGAGCACCCATGCCTCCGCAAGAAACTTAGCACAATTCCCAGAAGAGTAAAGAAGGAATTCATTTTCTCTACACTAGGTTACTTTACTTTTAAAAAAATATATATTTTTATTGATTTTAGAGAGGAAGAGAGAGACAGAAACATCAATTATAAGAGAGAATCACTGATCAGCTGCTTCCTGCAAGCTCCCTACTGGGGATCAAGCCCGCAACCTTGGCATGTATCCTTGGCTGGAATCAAACTTGGGACCCTTTAGTCTGAAAGCCAACACTCTATCCACTGAGCCAAACCATCTAGGGCTAGTTTACTTTAGTCTTGAAGAATTCAATATTAGTCATGGCTCAGCTTAGATTCTAACACAATGATTATGAGGACAGGACCTCGGCTTTCTCTGGGAGGGCAGATAGTTGATATTGATGATTAGTATCTATCCTGAATAACTGGTAATAGGAATTGGTTATTCACTATCTACCAGATCACACATTTACAATTCACAGTTTAGCCTTTGATAGAGCAGCTTGTACAAGTCAGTTTTCAAGCGTTCTACATGTCATAGTCTAAGTATATAACATTTTCTCCTATACTTTTAGTGTGTCTTTCTTTAATTATTTGTTATTCAAAGCTGAGCATTCAGTCTAGGCAGCTACCTAACCTATCCACAAGTTAACATTTGTATTGCTAGTAAAAAGGTAGGAAATAAAATAAATGTGTATTTATCTGGAAAAAAAAAAGTATGTATAGTAAGTGTGGCTTTAAAATGTGGATGTGAACAATTGAAAACAGTAGGTTATAAAACACACATCCTAGGAACCCTCTCAAATGTTCTGACTTCCTTGACTCCCAGTTATTGATTATTCAACCTCTTGCTTCCTTAGCAACTTCCCTGACCTCCCATCCCTGCATGGGTTCACACAGTGTTTCTGCCTGAGGCCAATCAGACTCATGTCTTTGGCTCCTTTAATAAACTTAAATAAAAATACCACACCACAGACTTTAGGGCAGGGGTCCTCAAACTTTTTAAACAGGGGGCCAGTTCACTGTCCCTCAGACCGTTGGAGGGCCGGACTATAGTTTTTTAAAAAAACTATGAACAAATTCCTATGCACACTGCACATAATTTATTTTGAAGTAAAAAAACAAAACTGCAAAAACACCTACATGTGGCCCGCGGGCCATAGTTTGAGGAAGCCTGCTCTAGGGTATAGCTTTCCAAGTGGTTGCAGAAGAACCAAATAATGCAACCAGGTAGTTCATGGGCATTAAATACCCAAGTAGCTAATTTTGACCAATGGAAACATGAAATAGGAGTGAGCTGAGTAGATTGATTTGCTTTCCTTTCTCCCTCTAATATATTAATCCATAGCACAGTTTCCCCATTTGAACTTTCAAGAGATATTTCATGTGCCTGAGCAAAATCACCTGTGCAACAACCTCCTAGATCTCAGCAGCTCAATGTGACATGATGGCTAGCATAGTAATGCATCACCTTACAGTGCTTCTCTTAATATTTCATCCACTTGATTCTTTCTTCTTTCTAAACCTTCCAAATAAAGTATTGTCTTTTACTCCTTTACTAGCTTCTGCTCTAGGAGATCCAAGCTAAGACACAGATCATACTTATGTCGGTTGAAGGCAACTGAAGTTGAAGAGAAACAATCCCCTTTCTAGGACCTAAACAATTACTTTGTATTATAGATATTAACCATTCAAAAATATTTATAGAGTACCTACTATATGAAGGCACTGAGGTAGGTTCAGTGGGGGAACATCTGTCTTCATGGAGAGTATATTTCAATGTGAGAAATTGCTGGGGTTCTTGTCCCAGGATTACAAAGGGTTCAGCAATCTGGAGAAAGGAGCTGTGCGTAGATTTAATAAGGAGTCCATAGAAAGGCATTGGGGGTCAGAAGAGCTTCAGCTAAAGGAGCTAAAGACTACCCCTTGACTCAGGACCCTGCTTTTATTAACACAATTTGTCCTAAGGCAAAGTGGAGACATACACTTCAAAGGGTAAGGTTTCAAAGGGTAGGGTTTACAGAAGCATTGTCAGATTGGGGAATAGCCTATAGCTGTTCAGGTGTTTGGCCAACAGGAGGCAATAACATGCAGATTAAAATGCCCTGAGCTGTCTGGCAGCAAGCAATAATATATACAATCTTTAGGTTTGGGGAAGATGCTTTTTAGCTGTCCCAGATGGTTCAGCCCTGCTGACATGCTGGAATTGGCTTCCGGCAAGAAACTAGTCAATAAATGAAGTAAGGGCATTATACCATACTCATACAGTGTTATGGTGAACAATAAATCAGGGCAGTGGGTAGAAAGTAGGATAGTAGATGGTGTGCAATTTAAAACAGGAGGTTGAGAAATACCATATTTAGAATGTGCCATTTATGGAAAGATGAGATAAAGGTGAGGAGGATTCCAAATATACCATATTTTCCGGTGTATAAGACGACTGGGCGTATAAGATTTTCCTGGGTTAAAAAGTCATTTTATATGCCGGAAAATACAGTAGTCCAATATATCTAATCCATTATAGCTAATCCCATCAATATAGTCCAATATACCGTATTTTCCGGTGTATAAAACGACTTTTTAACCCAGGAAAATCTTATACGCCCAGTCGTCTTATACGCCTGAAAGTACGGGTATGTCTGAGGAAGAGCATGCCAGGAAATGGGAATAGTATATGCACAAAGTCCTAGAATTGAATGGTGTCTTGTGCAGTCAAGAAGTAGCCAGCAGGCCAATAGGGCTGGAAAAATATGAAAGATGGGAAAAGAGTAATAGATGAGGTCATTGAGAAGATATGAAGGGTCTTCACCATAACCATATATCACCATCACTATCATGTGTGGGAGGGTGTTACACCAGCTCTTAAATGCTTTACCTAGAAGAGATAGACATCACTCATTAGTAATGGCCAGCCCAATGGGCCCACCTAACTTCAAGGGGTCTGGGTAATCTGAGGAACTTGGATATTTAGTCAACAGCAAAAGTCCTTACCTATCTGTCATCAACCTATAAATTATTTCTAAAGCCATGCAACTGATTAACTCACCAAGGGAGAGAGTTTTGATAGAGAGAAAATGTCCATGGACATTTAATGTTGTATTGGGCCATTTATATACAACATTAAGAACTCAGAAAGAAGATTAGAAGCCAGCAAGGAGAATTAGACGAAATAACCAAGGAGGGTTACTTGCAGATGTCCTGGATACCACGTGAAGGAAATATATCAAGAAAGGAATTATATGCCAAATGATCACAATAGGCCATGGAAGAGGAGGATGGAGTTGAATATTGGATTTAGGAAGGTAATTCATAATCTTGACAATAACTATTCCAGTTAATTGGTGTGATTTGAAATCCTGATTTGAGTGAATTTAAAAGAGATTGGGAAGCAGGGAGTTAGAGACAGGAAAAATAGACAAGTATTTTAAAGATGTTTGCTATAAAGAAAATTAATAAAAGGGGTAATGTGTAGTAGGGTAATAGAGTCAAAAGGGTGTTTTTGTTTTCCACTTTTAAAGGAGATGGAAAACTTTATGTTCATGTATTAATGGAATTATTCAATAGAGAACAATGTTAATGCAAGTATGAAAGACTACAATGCAAAGTCACTGAGTGGAACAAGGAGAGAAATATACTGGAAAAGTAGCAGGGATACCCTTAGTAGGAGCTTTAATAATACTCTAAAAAGTTATAAATTAAGACTGTTAATATCTAATCTTTTTGTTACAAAAAAAAGTATTCTCAACACTTAGAGATCAATATTCATATTCTTTTTTCTTTTGAGCAAAGTTAATTACAACACATTCCCTTGTTCTGAAACATTTGTTGTAAAAGCACCTCCAATTAGGTCAACAGCTTTCTGATTTTTAAACACGAATGTTTTAACCCTGGTAACACTTTATAATTAGTAAAACACTGTCTGGATTTCTTTTAATTACTATAATCCTAATACCATCCCCATGTGCTGGGATGGCCAGATGTTCAGCTTGTATTTTATAATAATTGTGTAACTGAACCTCTAAAGAAGCTTTAAGTTATTTTCCATGGAAAGTAGCTCTTTTAATGGTGAGCTATAAAATTTCAAGTGGAAACTACATATCCCCCTCTAAGTGCTATTTAATTTCTCCAATAGCAATGCTTAGCTACTGTATTTATTTCTAGCTATAACTTTTCTTTTTATTCTAAATATGAAAAAAAGTATTTGTAATAAAGAAAACAGTAAAATTAAAAGCCAGTGTTAGTACAGGCCTGTGATTATACAGAATTTATACCATATGGTAGTTGGTAGTGTTAGTGTGTGTGTGTGTTTTAATAGTGAATAAAACAAAGGGTAGACTTTAACAATTCTTTTTAGTTAGCATGTTAATTTCCCATTTTAACAAGACCTTTCTTTAGAGATACAATAGTTGACATGAATCCCATAAGTTTCATTACCTTTATTCTTGCCCTTTAAAAAAAAACAGCTTGCACATCTCCAGCATTGCATATAATACCCATTTGTAATTATGCCTAACCTTTCCAAGCCTCTGGGTATAGTCTGCTCATTAATCTTTAACCTGACAAGCCTTGGGGGCTCTGAAATTAGTACTTCTATGTATAAGAGACATGGAGACTATAGACAAGTGAAAATAACTTGCACCAGATTGATCTAAAATAATGATTTACAAATATAATCATGCAAAATATAGATTGGCTATGCTTTTATAGAATGTTCTCCACATGCATTTTTTCATATTGTGCTAAAGTGTAACATAGGACATGTTTTAAGTAAAACTAACACTATTGCCTGAAAAGTTACTCTTTGGTGATGAAAGAAGTGTCTTTTTTCTATGCAGATGTTCATTGTTTTTGTATTGGGTGTTGATAAAGAAAACTTACATGAGTGAGGTGCAGATTTCTTCATATAATATTTCCTTCCATATAAAATTTTGCCTAGACATTGTTGTGTCTATTGTTAAAAACACACACAAGTTTATGCAAATATTCACATATATTAAAATAGTGAATATGTCTAATAATAAGACAAGGTTTTAAAAATTTTGTAGTAATTTTGTTTTATTTCTGACCAATATTATTCTTTAGAAAAGGGAGAATCATTTTATGATTGAGTCTTTATAAATATTCACATCTGATGATAAATAAGTTAGGAAATATCATTTTGCCTTTATATTAATTTGAACAACAAATAGTGTGAGCTAATTTTGTGGTCACATCCTACTTGGATTCAGTGGTAGTTAGAGTAATAGCCAAGTCACTATAACAAAGAGACTGTAAAATATAGTGAGTAAAATAAGTTAGAAATTGATTTCTGTCTCATATCACAGTCTATAGAATAATGGAGCAGGGATGGCAGGGCAGCTCTGTCAACTGAAACCAGCTGCTCCAGTGTTTGGCATTTCTCCCCAGTGGTTAGGAAGGTTATAGAGAGTTCTGGGCAAGCTTCTTTCAGGTGAAGAACTAGAACTCCCACCCATTGGGACTCAGAAATACTATATGCAGAGATCCAGCTAAAACTACATAAATCCCTTTATTAAAAGGAAGATAATACTCTATACTTGAAGATTGTCAAGCCTCAACCTCTTAGGTTTATACAAATCTTATGTGTTAATTATATAGAATTTTATATAATTAGTGGAAAAAGAAGAATATACAGATAATTGTACATTTAAAAATAAAGATGATTATGAATAGGAATGTGTTTCTCATTGCTATTTATAAAATATATTTGTACATATATTCTGAGATAATTCAGAATTTAGACTAGCTTTTCATGCTTTACTTTTTCATGGTCACCAACTACATCTTGGAGCTTTTTCTTGGCCATTCTGTGTCCTTACCTTTTATTGATTTTTTTCATTATGTAGAATATAATTTTGAGGGTACCTTTAATTCATTAATCATTCCGATAAGTATTTTTTGTTGTTAATCCTCACCTGAGGATATTTTTCCATTGATGTTTTAGAAAGAATGGAGGGAAGGGGGAGAGATAGAGAGGGAAACATTGATGTGATAGAGACACATCTATTGGTTGCCTCTCCTATGTGCCCCAACAGGGGCTGGGGTCTAGCATGCAACCGCTGTGGGTGCCCTTGACCCGAATGAACCTGGGACCCTTCAGTCCATGGGCCAACGCTCTACCCATTGAGCCAAACCAGCTAGGGTCGGTAAGTATTTTTTAAAATCTTGTCTCATTTTGATTACTGAATGAACATGTGTTATATAACAGATATTGCTTTAAGAACTTTTGATGTAGTAATAAATA
Organism: Eptesicus fuscus; assembly: GCF_027574615.1. Classification (NCBI taxonomy): domain Eukaryota; kingdom Metazoa; phylum Chordata; class Mammalia; order Chiroptera; family Vespertilionidae; genus Eptesicus; species Eptesicus fuscus. The sequence goes on from NC_072480.1 coordinate 23,584,987, forward strand.
AGACAGATAAAGATCCCTGACATTTAAACTTATATTTTGCCATGGGAGATAAACTATGAATGGTAAATTTAACAAATAAGCATTCTATACATTAGAAAGGGTGGAAGTGCCAGGGTTTAAATTATGCCATTGCCATGCCAGAGAAAAAGAGAGCCCAGAGCATCCCAGCCAGGTAGTTAATTCTTCTCACCAGGAAGGAAACACCTCACTTCCATTCACAGGTCAATCGCATGAGCTTGTTACGTGGTCCCATCCAGTAAGAGGACCAGCCAGGAAGTACAGTCCTGCCAGTTGCCTTGTAGTAGGGAGAACAGGAACCATTTGGCACACTCTGCTAATGATTACCACTGCAGGTATATTGATTTCTAGAGTTCAGGTGCTATTATCTGTGAGTAGTTGGAGGGCAAAAGTCTCACTGAGATAGTGACATCTGAGAAAAATTAAAGGAAATAGAGAACTTACTTATGCAGATGTTTGCAAGAAGAGTCATCCAGGCAGAAGGAGAGGCAAACAAGGACCCTAAGACCAAGCTGCACCTCTCTTTTTTGGAGGCCTTAAGAACATTTAAGAGGCTAATGGGGCTGGAGCAGATTGAATGAGAGAAGATTGGTGGAGATGAGGATAGTGATATACTGGGGCCAGAACATTTTAGGCATTATAGGCCATTGTAATGACTTTGCCTTTACTACAAATAAAATAGAGCCTAATTGTGGGGTTTTGAAAAATTTTGTGAAATATCTGACATATTGTTGGCTGTTGTATTGAGAACAGAATCACAGAAGAGCAAAGGTAAAAGGTAGAATCATTTGGGAAGCTATTTCAGTCATTCATATGTTAGAGAGATTGGTTGGTTTCCAAATTGTTTGCCTTTTCTTATGGACACTCAGCTAGACTACATTTCTCAGTGTCCCTTGAAGTTAATGTGGCTATCTATGGCTTGGGAGTAAAAGTAATACATGTCCATATTGTGTGTGGCCCATAAAATAAAATGTGTAATGAATCACTTTCTTCCCCATCTGTCAGCTGCATAGAGAGAATGTCAAAATAAAACTACTCAATACAAGGATCCTGGATATGTTGGTGATCACACGGAGATGATATTTCCTTCCCTAAACTCGCCTTACCACTACTTATAATTTATGAAGATAAAAACTTCTATTGAATTTAGCCACTGAGATTTGGGGTTTATTTGGTATGACAGAATTACTATAATACAGAAATGTGTACATTGAAGTGAAAGTTCTGCTTAATGCATGGCATTGGTTTAGTAATTAGGAGAAAGGTGACATGGCAAAGGGACTGTATCAGTGGCTGAGTTGCCTATAGCTCATGTTATATAGTTGCAAAACGTTTGGCAAAACTCTCTCATGAGATATTTGGAAAGCAAACCCTATACCTCTAAGCCTATAACTCTAAGAAGTGATTTGAAAAGGCCAGTATTAGGATGTGTTGGCTATTATTGGATACCTTTTGTCAATGTGTTATAAAAGACTAGTGCCTTGGTGCACGGATTTGTGCATATTGAAAGAAAATTAATTAGAAGGTGGCTGGCAGGGCGGAACTGGGAGTGACAGGCTGGACAGGCCCTGGAGCCAACCTCCCACCCTCCTTCCCCGGTCAGCAGCACCTGGGGTGGCGCCATGGCTTGAAGGGTGTCTGCAAAGTGAGCGGGGGCCCTCTGGCAGGTGGGGTCTCTTGGCCTGGCCTGGGGAGATTTGGCCAGCTCTCCAACATCCCCTGAGGGGTCTCAGATTGAGAGAGGGCAGTTCTCCGGTGATGCACCCCAGAATCCGGCTCCCTCTTCTCTGGTTCTGGGTGTGTCACTCAAGGACCGCAGCTGCCAAGTCACTGCAGCTCAGCAGCTCCTGCATTGAGCGTCTGCCCCCTGGTGGTCAGTGTGTGTGATACCTACCGGTCGGAGGGTCAAATGGTTGGCCTATCAGCGGGTCGCCTAAGCTTTTATATATATAGATAAGCTTGGGCAAGAAATGGGTGGTTTCAAACAGAGATTGAGTAGATAGAGGGGAGATCAGATAATCAAGGGCCTGATGGGATTGGCAAAGCTGTTGTTTCCAGACTTGAAAGTGTGATAGATAAGATTTAAAATGGTTTTGAGAGATAAACACCCACTAAAATACCTCAGTTGAACCAAGATTCAACTTTGAAGCAATAGATTAAGGATGCTACCACCCAATGAATACCAACAGATTGCCAGATGATTTCAAGGTCTCAGACGTTAAGTTGAAAAAGCAGTGGGCATAATGGGAGAATGCTGGTTTGTGAACAAAGAAAGCACATTTGAGAACTATGTCTGGGAAATAACTTTGGGTGATTACTAACACATGAAACTGATAGGAAATCAGATGGTTAAGAAGCCTACTCATTTTTAGGGGCCATATTGCTAAAAAGTTGAGTTTGCACTAAAAATGTCTTTGATTGTTTGAGATTTAAAAAAAAAAGAAGCGGAACTCCAAACTTGTCCAGGAAGAAAATATTACAGTGTCTATTTATATTCATTTTTCACCTAAAGATATGAAACAAATTAATCCTTAACAGTGTTTAATATATAGATTAACCCTACTGTCCTCAAAGGTCCTTAGGTCAGACAATCAATCATCTGTCATTTACAGTAATACCTGAGGGACCCTGCAGGAATTGGGGGAATTTAACAATATGGAGTGATTGACAGTGCTACCCTTATTTATTTATTCACTTTCATTATATTGCTATCCATTGAAATTTACATGTGGTCATTTGAGTGAACTTATAGACCATATTATTTAATTTTAATAAGTTCACCTTACAATATTGAGAAAGTGGCATAAAATATTCCTGCAAAGAAAATTTCAAATTGAAATAATATTAATCATATAAGCTTAAAGAACCAAAAAGAAATGGCAGAATTGACACTACCTTTATTTTAGCATGAAGTCTTTTGTAGGTCACATTACAAAATATGTAAAATTAGATTATCTAATTATATATGGTAGATGGCCAAATTTTGAAAATGAATATAATGAAGAAAACTTTAAAATAAATTAATTTTAAAAAGAATGCTTTACAAATGTGAATTCATATTCACTATCATTAACTATGACCCTTATCCTATGTACATATTACACTTTAAATATCAGCTAAGTATGGTAGTATATGAATATAGTGGTTAATATATGCATATTATATATACATATATATATATATGTGTGTGTATGTGTGTGTGTGTGTGTGTTACATGTACATGTGTATGCATATACATAAGTTATATCTATTGAGGTGAAAGACCAAAACATTTAAAAACTACAGCTCTAGATGACATGCAGGATGTTAATTTTTTGATTATGTTAAAAATATATCTTAACCATTTTTGAGTAAACAGTTAAGCAGTGATAAGTATGTATACATTGTTGTGAAACAGATCACCAGAACTTTTTAATCTTGTAAATCACTAAACAACAATTTATCTTTTTTACCTCCCCAGACCCTGTAGCCCCCATTCTGTTTTCTGTTTCTATGAATTTGACAAATTTAGATATCTCATATAAGTGAGATCCCACAAAAATTATTTTTATGACTGGCTTATTTCATCTATTTTGTAGTAGTATGTGATAGGATTTTCTTTTCTTTTTTTTCCTTCCATTTTAAAGCTGAATAATACAGTATTGTGTGTATATACCAGATTTTGTTTATCCATTCATGGATATTAGGATTACTTTCACACTTTGGTTATTGTGATAGTACTGTTATGAATATAGATATAAAAATATCTCTTTGAAATGCTGAATTACTATAGTTTTGAAGGAAGTTCCATACTGATTTTTATGGTGGTTGCAGCATTTTACCATCCCACTAACAGTGCACAAGGGTCCCCATGTCTTAACATCCTTGTCTACACTTGTTATTTTATGTTTCTCTCTCTCTTTTTAATGGATATGGGGCAATGTCTCATTGTTTCGATTCACCTTTCTCTTCAGATTAATGCTGTTAGCATTTTTGTATGCTTGTTGGTCATTAGTATACCATCTTTGGTTTTATTCCATTAAAAATATCACTCCATGGTAATTCTGTTCAAGTCCTTTGCTCATTTTTTAATTGGATTATTTGATCTTTTATTGTTGACTTGTAGTTCTTTATATATTCTTGATATTAACCCCTTTTCAGATATATGATTTGCAAATGTTTTTTCTCCCATTCCATAGGTTGTCTTTTCATTCTGTTGATTGTGTTCTTTGGTGCCTAAAATTAAGTTTGCTGTAGTCCCATTTGTATATTTTTACATTTGTTGCCTGTGCTTTTGGTGCCTTAGTCAAAGTTTTTTTCCTTATATTTTCTTATATAAGCTTTCTAGTTTTAGATCTTACATTTAGGTCTTTAATTGAGTTAATTTTTGTATATAGTGTAAGATAAGGAATCTACTTTTCTCTTTACCATGTGAATATTCAGTTATCTAAGTACTATTGAAGAGACTATGCTTTATCCATCAAATGACCTTGGCATCTTTGTGAAAATCTTTTTACCATATAAGCAAGGGTGGATTTCTAGATTTACTATTCTATTCCATTGGTATATTTGTTTGTCTTTATGCCAGTACCCCACTGCTTTTGTTTGTTTTTACTTTAGCTTCCTGATATATTTTTAAATCAGAAATTCTGGGTAACCTAAGTTTGTGTTATTTTAAAACATTGTTTTATTATTTGGAGGTTTGTTTTTTATTATTATTACTGAAGTATTCTCCTTAATCATGTATGATTTGTTCATATTTTCTACTTCATAGTCAGTGTTGGTAGGTTATGCATTTCTAGGAATGTATCCAGTTCTTCTAGGTTATCAGATTTACTGACTTACTGTTATTCACAGTATTCTTTTATATTCCTTTTACTTTTTGTGGCATTGGTTTTAATATATCTTCTAATTCTAATTTCAGTCTTCTCTGTCTTTTTCATTTTTAATTAATCTACTTAAGGGCTCATTTTAAAAACACTTTTAGAAAAACAACTCATATATATTGATTTTTTTCTATTCTTTCCTACTTCCAATTATCTTTATCTCTGCTCTATTTTTTATTTTCTTACTTGTGCTAGATGTGCTTTTTTTTATTATTATGGTTTCTTGAGGTATAGAGTTAGGTTGTTGATTTGAGATATTTTTCTTTATGTCCATACTAGAGGCCCAGTGCACTCAGCCCAACCTGCACCCTCTCCAATCCAGGAGCCCTCAGGGGATGTCCTACAGATAGGCCCTCTCAGGGAGTGGGTCTAAGCCACAGCATGGCCTCCCTCTGTGGGAGGCAACCAGGCTAATCAGTGGAAGGCACCACCCCCATCACCCTGCTGCTGGTGCCACTGCCGGCCACTGCAGCTGCTGGCCCTTGGCCCTCACTTCTTAGTGCTTGCCCCGCCCCCCACCCATTGGAGGGTGGGGAGCGATCAGGGGCCAGGCCAGCTGGGGGAGGGTTTGTGAGAGGTTGATGCACAGCAGGTCGCACCCTGTCCAGCCTCTGTGGAGGCGTGGCGCTGCTACCTCTGTAGCTGCCTCTGTGGAAGGGGCAGCACTGGGACTGGGACCGGGCAGCCCCTTCTCCCACTGCCTCTGTGGAAGGGCCCCGGCACTGGACTGGCCGGCACAGCGGCCTCTCCCATGGCAGCAGCAGCAGCAGCGGCAGAGCCCACCCACCCCCCCAACCGTGGCATTGGTGTCAGTGCCTCTTCCATGGCCTCTGTGAAAGGGGCCATGGCGCTGGACAGGCCCACACCACCACCTCTCCCTCACCGCAGGCCCTCGCAGCAGCTGTGGCTTTGTCCAGAAGGACGTCTGGAAGAAGTCCAGTCTAATTAGTATATTACCCTTTTATTAGTATAGATTCACAGCTATAAACTTTCCTTTTGGCATTGTTCTTGCTGCATTCCATAAGTTTTGGTACATTATGTTTATATTTTCATTTGTTTCAAGGTATTTTAGGTTTTCACTGTATCTTCTTTGACTCATTGGTTGTTTAAGAATATATTATTGTTTTATAAATATTTTTTTTTAAAATTTTTCTTTGTGCCATTGATTTAGTTTTATTCCATTATGACAGTTGTTTAAAATTCTTTATCAGGCAGCTCATAGCTCTGTACCTCTTTAGAAGAGACAAATCAAGACAAATAATTTATTGGGCTATATTTCCCTAATAATTTATATAACTTGCAAATGTTTTTGCTGAAATTTGGGCATTAAAAATATCACCCCATTTAGTCTTTGTGTATCAACATTGACTGTGCAGGGGAAGACCTACACCAAGCAGCCCAGCTGGGGGGTATAGGACCTCCCTAACATTTTATGAACTCTCTCCTCCTAGCATCTATCTGTAGAACTGAAGCTATTGCATTGGGATTATCCCTGTTTTTAGCAGATTCCAAACTCTGAATTCAATACAGATAATGTTCTGGGTAAAGTGAGACAAAAGCCAGTCCCTCATGCAGCTCCACAGATAAGCCAGAGTTTTGGATGCATAGTTTCTAGAACTCTGTTTCCATCTGAAGGTAGGAGCTCCAGTATAGGGTATTTCCTCCTGGCTTCTCCAGGCTTTCCTATGTAGCATGATCAGCATAAGGGGCATGCCAAATACTTTGCAAAATTTTCTACCCTTTTTATAAATTTTCTACCCTTTCTACCCTCGGTTTTACAATGGCCTGATGCTATATCTTTTCAAATGATCTCTAGAATCCTCACAAAGGTATACATATTGTTAGTGTTTCTGTAAACAAGGGGGTCTTGTGGCTTCTTAGTCTGACATCTTGCACATCAGATAGCAAAAGTAAGATGTTAATTTTCATTGTTTTTGTGTTTAATTTTTTCCAACTCATAAAACCATTAGTTAATATTTTTATTTGTTTCTAATTTTAAAACATTATTGAAATAATTAACATACTACCTAATAAAAGGGTAAGCCATGCCCACCAGCCACGCCCACCAGCCAATCAGGGCGAGTATGCAAATAAACCCCACCAAGATGGCTACAGCCACAGAGAGCAAGGTTTCCCAGGCAACGGAGGAAGCCAAGTTTTCTGCCTGCCCTTGCTAGGCCTAAGCCTCCACTCAAGCTACAAAGTTTCAATTATAAGAAGGTAAACAAATGCCATGGAGCTGGAGAGAGCAGGCCAGGGTTGCCCCCAGCAACGAAGAAAGCAAAGCTTTCCGCACACCTTGGCCAGGCCCAGGCCTCCGCTTAATGCTACAAAGTTTCAATTATAGAAGGTGAATTAACCCCAACAGAAATGGTTGCCAGCCATGGAACAAGCAGGAGGCTTGGCTCCACTCGAGGCTACAAAGTTTCAATTGTAGAAGGGATGCCAATTGATTAAATCTATTTTCTTCCATTTGCAACTGAAAATGTACTTTTTCTTTGTAGTACTTTTTATGCATGTAATAAGATAATTATGTTGTTATTTGTTTAGAAACTTTTTTCTTCTTCAGATTATATGTCAATGAGGGCAAGGACGTGTCCTGTTCACTTTTTATCTCTTATGTTTATCATAGTGTCGGGCACATACATATTAGATGCTCAGTAATGTACACTGAATAAATGAATAACTCATTAAGTGAATCAATATAGGGCACAGATTCCATGATTCACTTTTAGAATGCAATTCTAACTTCTTACTACATTCCAATGATTCTTAACTGAAGGTGATTGCTCCTCAGAGGACATTTGACAACATGTGGAGATGGTTTTAGTTGTCACAATTGGGCGCTTGAGCCAACTGTATCTAGTGGCCAGAAATGATGCTTAACATCCTACAGTACACAGGTCAGCTGCCCACAAAAAAGGCTTCTTCTGGGTCAATAGCGGTGAGGTCGAGGAATCCACAATGCACACAATGGTCAGGCTACCATATTCCTCCAACCATGTCTCTGGATTATTTCACTTTCACTTAGTACAACCAGTCCATCCTGAACTGCTAGCTGATGCTTGTCTGCATTAAGTTTTTAGGGCCTTTCTATGTGGTGGTCTTCTGATTGGAAATTTTTTTCTCTTTATTTTTTGTATGAATAACTGCTCATCTCTTAGTTTTCAGCTTAACTTTCCACTAATCATGATGATAATTTCTGTCCTACATTCTTGTAATTATTTCTTTCATAACAATATTAAAATACGTATTTGCATGTATGTTATATGTATCAGTTCCAATTTCTATCAGACTGTATACTCAAGAGAATAGGGACTTTGCTTAGCATAATGATAGCACACAGTAAATGCTCAAAAATTTATTAGCTAGCAGAAAGAAGAGCAATGTGGTTGAAATACAGCAAGTTGTATTTGGGACTTAGGCAAATGATATTAGATCAATAGGTTGACAAGGATTTGTAGGTCATGGAATATCATTTCAAAGCTACCCTAAGTGCAGTAAGAAGCCATTGCATTGTCTTCAAAGGAGAGTAATTAGATCTTATTGTTTAAAAGATTAATCTGGCTGCTGTGGAGAGATTGAACTAAAATGGGAGAACATAGGGGCAGGAAAACCAGTAAAGAAAATATGAGAGCGGTCTTTATGGTAATGGTGGTTTGTATTCTTATGCTAAAAATAGAAATGACAAGCATTCCAAAGAATTTTAGATATATTTGGAAATAAAATCAATGATGTCTTTATGTATTAGATGTTTAAGATTAACGAAATAGTTTCATCAAGGATAATTTCTCAGTGTTCTTGACTTGAGCACCTGGTAGGAATTCATTCTCATTCTTGTCTTAGAGAAGACTAAAGAAAGAAAATGGTTTAAGAGATAATAAACAGTATCATTTGAGCCATATATGCTTGTGATGCTTTTACATCAATGAAGGTAGAATATCAGTTTATTGGATGTCTGGAGTCCAGAAGAATAATACTATTTTAATATATGAGTTTGGCCTTTATCATTATTTAGCTCCTGTTAAAAACTTAAGCCACATCAGATTTTCAAAGAGTGAGTGAAGCTGCAGAAATATGTACCAGGATCCAAACCCTGACATACTAACATTTAGAAGGGAAGTAAAATAAGTGATGCAAATATGAGTCACTTAAAAGAACATCCAGTGAGGACAGGGATTCATGGAAACCCACAAAGGAGAGTATTTCCAGGAGGTGAGGGATCCATCTGGGTTGGATATACTAAGGTTGAGTCAGATGAGCACAGATCAGGACCCTTTAGATATGGTAACACAGGTGTGATTCAGTATTTATGGATTTGTGCTAAAAATGGGAGTGAAGGCCACATTGAAGTGGTTTAATATTTGAATGGTGTTTAACTGGAAATAGACTTTCTGGAGTGCTCTTTAAGAATTTTTATTATAAAGGGGACAATAGCTATAAAGAAGCATGTAGGTCCAGGAAGGAATTTGTGGAAGATTCAAGAGTATGTGGTAATACTGTTGGAATTATATAATGGACAGAAAGAAAGTTAAAGTGCAAGAGAGAAAAAAAATAACAGAATATTTTGCTTACAAATCACTTATCTCTCAACTCCAAACCTATTCTTTGTTCTGCTCTGTGATCCTTGACCTATGAGGCTACAAGCATATTACTCATTTATCTTCTGGTTTTCTGTTAGGTTCTATGAATTAGAGTCATTAGAGGGAGCCAAGAAGTAGAAAAAAATGACAGAAGGGACTGTGTTTTGTTTGCTGCTCCTTCAGTGTCCTCCCAGCAATACCTGGCTCCTATTTCTGGCTTCCTGTTATACCCTCACAACCACCTTCACTGAGTCCCTCAGAACTATAAACTGACATGGAGCTCAGAGCTGGGAAGTGTCCCTTCCACAGAAAACCTGTTCAGTATCCAGCTCCACAGAGATTTTCTTCTAGGTCTTCTTTGTTCTTTAGCTCTAGAAAAGCTTCTTCATGTAGTCTTTATGTAAGTGTTTGTTTGTATCAGATTCACTTCATTTAATTCTCTATGTTGAACTAAATACCATAGTTTTTGGTTTTCCTGTAGAAGCACTTACCTTTTTTTTAGGAAAAGCAATTTTGTCACAATTGCAACAAGAGAAAAGATAGATATAGTTGCAGGATGATGTACATTCAACAAGATTAGCTGAAGGTGAGAGAAGGAAGTGGTGATGGTGGGCTGTTCAGAAATTTGAGAGGAGAAGAGAAGGCTTGAGGTAGAAGGCCATCAGGAGAACTCTAAAAGATTGTCAGGCAGTATTGAGTCCCTTGGGTTTTGGGATCATGATTCTAAAGAGAAATAATCAACTCATTGTAACAGTTTTCTTTGGGATGTTCTGCTAGTTTATGGTATGTTCAGGTTAACCCATGAAGGGCCATGGACACCATGCCAAGGAATTTCAAATATATATTGTAATCGATAGGCCAGCCACATGGCACACATACCACCATTCCCTAATATTACTCATAGATTACTGTACCATGACCTGCTTATCATTATAACTCAGTACACTAGGCAGCCACAAACACAATCTCCATTGGCATGTGTATTATTCAGTTCCCAATGCCCAAACACAAATCTATATACTGAGTGGCTTAAAAAACAGATTTTTCCTCACAGTTCTGGAGGCTAGAAGTCCAAGATCAAGATTCCAACCAATTCTATTTCTGATGAGAGCTCTCTTCCTGGCTTATAGATAGCTGCCTTCTTGTGTCCTCACATGGCCTATCCTCAGTGCATATGCAGAGAGAGAGAGAGAGAGAGAGAGAGAGAGAGAGAGAGAGAGAGAGAGAGAGAGAGAGAGTTTGCATGCACACCTTAATGGTGTTCTGATCTTTCTTCTTATAAGAACACACATCCTAGTGCAGTGGTCAGCAAACCGCGGCTTGCGAGCCACAAGCGGCTCTTGGCCCCTTGAGTGTTCTAATGCCACTTCTTCAAAATAGACTCGCCCAGGCTGTAGTATTTTGTGGAAGAGCCACACTCAAGAGGCCAAAGAGCCACATGTGGCTCGCGAGCTGCAGTTTGCCGACCACGGTCCTAGTGGATCAGAGCCCTACACATATGAGATCATTTAACCTTAATTACTTCCCTAGAGGCCCCATCACTGAATACAGCTTCAATGTGTGAATTTGAGGGGACACAAACATTCAGTTCATAACAGCATTTAAGTTGGAACCTTCTTACTATCTCTTAAATGGGCAATTTTCACTTGAGAGGCGACTTGATTTTTTTTTTTTTCAGAAGGATATCGTTTACAACCATATAGAACATGAATTTGATGAAAAGATAAAATAGAAATGGAGAGACTACTTAGGGGACAATAGTAGCAAAATGAAGTCCTGAATTAAGACACTATAAAGAAAAGTATGCTGTGTTTATTTGCTTATGTTTTGATCCTGCTTATATTTATTTCATCACTGACTTTACTTAGGAGGCAATAAACTATTAATTGATAAGCTTAGTTTTTTGAAGTAACTTTTTTGCTGTGAAAAACCAATCAATAGCGAGCCCTGTTGTAGTGATAAAAATAAGAATGGGATTTCTATGAAAACTTATGCTGTAGTATGTAGTATTTGCCAACCTTTTTATTTTATTTTTTTTTTTTTGGTTTTGCAATTGAATTTATTTATTTTTTATTTATTTATTTTTTAAATTTCTTTATTGATTAAGGTATCACATATTTGTCCTCATCCCCCCATTCCCATCTCACACCCCTCCCCACAGATGCCCCCACCCCTCTATTGTCCTTAACCGCTGGTTAGGCTCATATGCTTGCACACAAGTCCTTTGGTTGATCTCTCCCCTTTACCCCCACCCTCCCCTACCCTCCCTTCTGAGGCCCGACAGTCTGATCCATGCCTCCTTGTTTCTGGGTCTGTTCTTGTTCATCAGTCTATGTTGTTCATTATTTCCACTAGATGAGTGAGATCATGTGCTATTAGAAATACACTTATAAGAACCGAAAATGAGACAAGCAATAATGGTTATGGTGACAGGCAAATGAATCAGTCTGTAGTGAGTTTCTTTCTGGGCCAACAGTTCTTTTGAGACCCAATTTCAATGTCAAACAGTTCCTTATGTGTACATGTCAGCAATGACATTTCAGTTCTGGATGGTGGGCAAATGGTGGCAATGCAGGTCTGACCCTCTCTGGTTTGGTCCTGGGCAACCTGCAGTGACACACAGCTGTTAACTGCTAGTATGGCAAGGCGACGTCAGTGTCTTCCATCTCTGGACTGCTTCTCTTCTGTCTTCATGGCTGGAGTAGTCCTGTCGATTCCTCTCTGTTGCTGGAATCCACATGGTCTCAGAGTTGTTTTCTGAAAATATACAAACATATTCTCTACCAAAAGTTAATAAAGGAATATTTTCTATAAATTTGACTTGGGATCCTATTTCATTTTTTGCCCTAATGATTTTCCTCTGGCTTGTTTTGACACCTTGTGTGTTTTTCATGGGTGTCTTGCTTTTAGCCTTACAATTAATTTTCTAAAGTATTAATTTTCTAGATGTAATTACTTACAGGATATTTATCCTTACATGATATTCTTCTACTATCCCCCCCCCTTTCTTGATTTAAATATTAGGAGGCTTTTGAAAGTTTTATAATGTAGTCTTGATGGCTTTAAAATTTTAATTTTTTGCACTATAATATTACTGTTTTAGGTTCATTACATGGTGCACATTTTTATCATGAGATGAACTACCAATAAAAAATTTAGTTAATACTTTAGGAACACCTTTTTGTCCAGTACAATTAATTTTTCTAGAATATTCGCTTGTTTCAACTAGCCAATTTAAATTTGCCTGAAAACTTGACTACTATTTTACTGTCAAATTTATTACTCTAACAACAATCTTATTTTACCCTATAAATATTAGTGGAAAGGATTATTTGCCTTCTTGAGTAGGTCCTGAGCATTCCTAGTGGTAGGCTGGATTTAGATATCATAAACCCACTTCCCCACACCATGGGTACAAGACAACTCAAACAATTCTTGTTGGAGTGAGAGGGCATCTGCTGTCGGCCAAGTCTCTGTCGGTCACCTGGGTCCTGATCTGGGCTGGGCATGGGTTGCCAACCTTTTTAAATAAGGGAATCCTACTTTTGAATTATACCATGAGACTAGTATTTCATAGAACTGCACTTTGTGAAATATTTATTTAGAGGAAGCCTGATAGGTTATGGCCTCTGGCATAATCGCCTTAATGTCCAACTCCTCAAACCCAAGGATAAACAGTCTCCAGGAAATGGAATATTATTAACAAAATGAAGAGGAGACAGAAATAGCAGCAAAATGCCCATTTATTGGCAATAGAAACTCTTTCATACAGACTAGAAATGTGGCATTTTCATGGGCAATCATTTTATGCCATACATGTAGCTGGAAACACTAAAAGCTTCATAAGAGAATTAATTTATTAATTTATTAGGGGAACCACTGTCAGAAGGGCCATATAAATCGTTTACGATTATAATAATTTATAATTTTGAGAACTTACTGTATGCCAGTCATTCATCTAGGTATCTTTTATCTATTTAATTCACCCTGAAACTCTGAGATAGCTGCTAATATTAGACCCATTTTATAGATATGATAATTGAATTATGAAGAGTTTAAGTAACTTACCCAAGTTGTACAGGTAATAAGTGATGGAGCCAGGTTATGAGTCTGGATGGCTGTCTTCAGAGTCACACTTAAGTTGTGTCCTAGTATTCTGATTGTGATGCTCAGCACATTGTCTTAGAAAGAAAGTCATGGAGCTAGAAGCTTATGTAAAAATCAGGGGTTTAGCCTGAGGGGAGTTGAATGGATCACGTGGTTTTTCTCCCTGGGAATCAAGGACATTTTCCTCTGATATGTCTTTTCTAGGATTCCTTAGCAACCTACAAAATTCATTCTTTTAAAAAATATATTGATAAATTCAAACACATTTTGGTCTGGTGATCATTCAGTGCCATTCCTTATATTCTAGATTTGTATCTTTAAGATTAATGCTCAGAAGTTAACATATTTTCCTTTGTTCCAAATTTTGAATATACCAACATGAAAATACTTAATACTTGTATGGAAACTTCCATCTTTCCAGGCATGTTTTACTCTTTTCTATAACTTTGTCCTTGCAGTTAGTTTCATATGTTTATCACATAGTTTAGTTTTCTAATAGGAAACCCTTAAATATAGAGACATATTTTCAGAATATATGATAGCTCCTAAATCACTTAGCATAATGAACATTAAATTGTAAAGTAAATAAACTATCTTGGAGATGGTTCATTAACTGATTAAAAATTCTATATTTTCAAAAGTTATTTTTTAGAATGCATATATAATGTTTTGATTTTCAGTGAAAAATTTTAATACAAATTTTTATCTAATTTAATATATTTGTTAAATCTTATATTTAGATCTAATGATCACTAAATATTCAGTTAGACATTCCTAATGATATAAATTTTGTCAGTTACATAGTTTTACCTTAAAATCAGGTCAGCATGTTTAATTTTCATTTCTGATCACTAAGGAAGTCAGTTTAAGAATTCTTAAGAAAAACTGCCACCTTCTAGAGAAAAAATGGTCAGGTTAGTGCAGATGGCTTTTGCTGATTTAAATGTGATGATTCTATTGAGATATTCACAGAACAGACATATGGCTTATATTAAAATCAAATTAGGTATAGATAGTGTTTTTTTCTAAATCTTCTGGCTGGAGCACAACTTTTCATTTTTATATTATCAGACTCTTCAATGCTGCTGTTGTCAGGGGCCAATTGGTTACTTTGAAATTCATCTACCAGTATTCTCTCTATGCCCACTCCAGGGACTTTTGTGTTTTAATATGACATTTTCCTATCCAAATAGATCAGTTGTTTATAAACAAAAAAATTACCTGTGTATATTTCTGGTTAAGTTAATAAATATTTTGTTGCCACATATCCTCTGCATATGTAAAGTCCAGTCATCATTTTAATCTCTGAGTAGAAAGGGAAATCATTATAGTGGCCTTTGATCTTATTAGCAGATATGTACTTGGTTTCTGTTAGGAAATATATTTGCAATCTATAAGTCCCAGCCTCACAACTTTTGAAGTGAAATTATCCATAACATTTCCTTAAACAGCATTTACAAACGTGTCATAAATATTTATATGTATCAGTAAGCTTTCTCAATGTATATACATGAAAAACTGTATACACACATGCAAGCCCAAATATATATCTGATCAACTAGTTTGTTATTTAAATCCAAAATCTAGCTATTTCAACAAGTTGCCCAGCAAACAACGGCTATAAATCATTTATTTTCATTTTTGTTGTTGTTATCCTAAGACTTAATAGAAATGGTAAAATTATTTTGCCCTACACTTTTCTCCTTCCTTTCACTTGTCCCTTTGTTAATTAATGAGTAAAGTTACCAAGTCTACAGGGCTTATAGCTAATCAGGGAGTTTCATTTATTGGTTTAGGTAAAAGCTTTCAGAATGTTAATGCATCACCCGAGGTGTGCCTGGGAGCATACTTTTGGCAGGAAATACTTCCAAAGAGAATAGTCTGGAAAGAACACTTAGCTCAAGCTTGGAATTTACTTCTCCAGGCAGTTTATATTCTCTCTTGTCTCTTCCTATTAAATTATGCATTCATTTTATATATTTACATTTAGAAAAAGGAATAGTTTTGGGTAGGATTAATTTTTAAAAAATTATGTATATTTGGATGCTCAGACAATTATTTTTCCTTTATTTAATCCTTTCCCTCATCCCCCACAAATCAACCATCAACTTTTTGATAATTTTATTCTCACTTTTGATTCTTTCATTTGGCAAAGTATTATATTCCGGACAGAAGTTTCCAATGCCCTTTTCACTGAAAGACCTTTACCTTGGCAGATGTCTCTGTAACCTAAATATTTGCCCGTGATCTCTCCAAATGTTCCAACAATGCTGGGCAAAGTACAATACTCTGTCTCAGCAGTGATATTTATATCTCCTTCTTCGGGCCATTTTGTTAAAGATCGTCATAGAACCCACATAGTAAGTCATGAAAGACATGGCGAGTTATAAATTCCATCGGTGGCAAACTTTATTGCAAGTTTATTTTCTCTCTCCCTCTTTCCCCAAAGGAGGAGCAGTGTTTAATATGAACCCAGAAATGCTGCCATTCAGTCAGTTTGTTTCATAACCTGCAGATTTCTGAGTTTTTAGATTTTATATATGTTATGCCACAGGCAGAAAAGTGCCAGGGAAAAGCACCGCAGGGCCTGGTAAGTGGAGCTTGCAGGCTGCTGACACCTCTTTGATTTTGCAACTTATTTTGTAAAAGTACCTAGGTTTGCTGTTGGTACCATGCCCCACCTGTTGGCAACTCGCCCCCTCTAGCATCCTTCCCACTGGGTTTACTGTTGAGACTCACTGGCAAACCCCATGGTACTGAGGCTCTTGCAGATAGCTGAAAACACACAGAGCGGGTCCCACCCACTGAGTCCTACGGTTTCTGAACTTTTGAAACAGCTCTGACTTGGAGAACTCCATAGGTGAAAAGTTTTAAGAAAGCCTGTACTCCACACTGGTTAACTATTTTGTAATCCAAGTGCATAACCACATATTCACTCTCAAGACACCCAGGACACTGTGGCTTGTGGATTTCTGGAGCAGTCCATGCTCTAATTTCAGGCATGTACTTCCAATTTTGGAATAAAGATAGTGTGATTTGGTACCTGCACAGATACAAGCTGTGTCTCCTCAGGGAGCATGCCTCATGGAGAGCAACAATTTAAATAAAGTAACAAGTGTGGCACTTTGAAATTGATCTAAGTGTTTCTGGAATGGTTTCCTGGGGTGATGGAAAGGGGCCTAAATGGGAACTAAAGGAGTTTGAGGCCTTCTGGATGCAGGAGTAATAGCACTTGTTTAAGAGCTTTGTTCCTCCATTTATTCCCTAATAGAACGAGGGTAAAAACACACATCTTCCATGGCTGGAGAAATCCAAATAAAATGATGAGAATATTGACTATTATTAACATTTATAATGCCCACTTAGGAAATTATACACCAATTATGTGATCTGCCACCCTCTCCATACGTGCCTGGGCCTTGGTGGGTACCTGACCCATGATCTTCAATCCAGATGTTTGCCACTTTGTCTGCTAAATATAAAACCAAGTACACTATGCTGTGGATTTGTGCAAATTCAAATTCCATATCTGCTTTAGTCATCCTTCCAGAGCAATGTGCCAGCTTTGGCACCCTCTGGAATACTGATAGTTGCCTAATTGTCCTGTTTGTTGTTTTGCTTTGTTTTGTTTTGTCCATCCTATAATTTAATTTCAAGTGTTATATTTGCTGATATGTTGATTTGCTAAAAGCCCCATCTCTACTAACCATCTCTGCAGGCTGTGACTTGTTACTAGCCAAAATTCTACTAGTAACTTCATGACCATGTTTCATTTTAATTTGTTCTAGACCTGTGCTGTCAATACGGTAGCCACTATCCACAACTGGGTATTGACATTGAAATTAATTTAAGTTAAATAATAATAAATGTTCAGCTTTTATGAACTATCTAAAATAGTAAAACATATGGAAACAGAAGGTAGAATATGGTATTCAGGGAGTGGAGGGAGGCATAGAAAGTTGCTTCTTACTAGGTATGAAGTTTTAGTTATGTAAGATGATTGAGTTATAGAGTTCTGCTGTTCATCTTTGTGGCAATAGTTAACAATCCTGTATTATTCAATTAAATTTTTGTTACATGTTCTTACCTTATTAATATTAAAGTAAATTCAATTCATTAGTCACACTAGCCAATTTTCAAGTGCTCAATAGCCAAATGTGGCTATGGTTACCATACTGGGAAGCACAAGGATAGAACATTCCCATCATTATAGAAACTTCTGTTACACAGCACTAAACTCTACTTATTTGAGCCTTTTTAAAAAATCCCAAGAGAAAGCAAATTATTTGACTAAGATGAGGCACATAGGTTGTAACTAATAACCAACATAATTCAAAAAAAGTTTATCAATAAAGGGAATATATTCACCCATGAAACTAGAAGTTTTCAGATTTGGTTTTATTCAACTACATATAGACTTGTCAAAAACATTTTGTTTGTTTATTTATCTTTCTATTCTGATTCATGTCAGCTTTTGTCTTAGGGCTGTTTTCTCAACACAGTTACAGGTGTTTGCCCATGACTACATAGTTTCATAAATTTAATAGCATCACCAATTTTAAGAAGACAGAGGAAGTGTTTGCTCTCTAGATGTAATCATGGACCTTTCCTGAAATTTGGCTGCCAAAATTTCATCACTTTCCTGCCTCAAAACAAACCCGTGGTCAAAGAACAGATTTACAGGGCTTACTTTAGGCATCAAAGCAAGGAATGTGTGGAGGCAGGAATTAAAATCAAGATAACTAAAGGGAGGGAATGGTTGGTAGGAAGGTCCCCCAAATGTCTCTGTATTAGTGATTCTCACAGAAGGGATTTTGCTCTGCAGGGAACACTTGGCAATGTCTGAAGACAATATTCATGGTCAGGACTGGAGATGTTCTATTAGCATCTAGTGGGAAGAGACCCTGCTAACGATTCTGCTAACCATCCTGCAGTGCACAGGACAGTCAACAAAGATTTATCTGGGCCAACATCAACAATGCTGCAGTTGAAAAAGTCTGTTTCATGAGATTGTACCATATGGAATCCAAATTTAAAAAGTAACTTGGATGACTTGCATAACTGAAAGATACAGTGCTATACCTGGTGTTAGTCATGATCTGGTCCACACATTTGCAAAGTCTTACATACTCCACCTCACTTCCTTGCAGCTGTCTTGGCTTTTCATCATCTAAATTCTCAAATTCTTCCTCATGATAGCACCGGTGATTACCACCCTCTCACATTGTTACATTTATGTAACAAGCCATCTAGTGAAGAGAAAAGTATTTTCCAGTAACTTTCACAAAAGAGAGAAAGTCTTCTCTTCAGAACATGCCAGCTTTTTTCCTTCCAGTTAGCCAGAATTGTATTACATATCTATTCCCAAATCAGTCTATAACTAAGAATGTGGTCACTTTCACTTAACTTGTCCCATGCACTATGCACTGAAAGGTTGCTGGTTCGATTCTGGTCAGGGCACATGCAAGGGTTGCAGGTTCAATCCCCAATGGGGGGTGTGCAGAAGGCAGCCCATCAATGTTCAGCTCTCACATTAATGTTTAGCTCTCTCTCCCTCTCCCTTCCTCTCTCTGAAAATCAATAAAAACCTATATACATAAAAGCCTAAGTGACTGGTCGACCATTCAACTGCTCGACCAGTTGACCGGTAGCAATGATGCACACTGACCATCAGTGCACTCCCACTGAGGGAGCGCCACTCAGCTGACCAATGGGTGCCAGATGCCGGGCTCATGGCTGGCAAGCACAGCTGCAGCAGTGCGAGCCTCTCCCATGGACACTCTCCCTGTGCACCCCTTCCCCATCCAGACTGGGACCTGGATGAGGACCAGCATCGGGACTGAATGGGCGCGAGCCCATGACTACTTCTCTGTCATAGGTGTGCTGGTGTTGCCTAGGATGGGTGCACGGAGACAGCACAGCAGCAGGGAGCCTGCCAAGTGGCAGTGGCAGCAGGCACAGTGGGGCGGGGATGAGTGGGAGCAGCGTGGTGCCAACTCGGGCTTGGGCTCGGGCTCGGGCTGAGCTCCTCTCCGGCTGCCTGCAGCTTCAGGCACTACTACATCCCTCAGGGGATGTAGAACTGCCAGTTTCAGCTGATCCCTGCAGGCCAGGTTGAGGGACCCCACCGGTGCACAAATCCGTGCACCAGGCCTCTAGTATTTTTATAAAAGAACTTAGAAATAACAATAATTGGGAGGGGGGCATCATGTACATTCATGATAAATTTGAAGCATATGCTTGATCGGAGAGCTGCTTTCCTGCTGGTTCCTTGTGTTCTGATACCATTGAATCACCCATCACAATATTTTATATTATATTAATTTCAATAAAAAGAGATGATATCTATTCTAAGTTTTTACTTTCTCATGTGAAATATTCAAGTTCATTTGTGTCTTTATGTTTCATTAGTTGTACAACTTGGAGAAATCACTGAATGTCTGAGTGATTTGGTTGCCTCATTTGAAAAATGGAGATAACAATAGTATCTACGTCCTTCCTAGAGTTGCTTTCAGAATTAAATTTTAAAAATGAATAAAAAATTTAAGGAATAACTCTGTTTGTAAATGTCATATCAACATTAACTATGATGATTATTACTCAATGGTATTCAAATATCTAAGACCATAGATCATTCACATTTTGTTGTTTTTGATCTAAGAATTACTAGGCAATACTTCCATGATGTTTTCTAAATTAAATCTGTTGTATTCTGAAATATCTTATTTTAAAATATCTATTTTAAATTATCTTATTTTAAACTATCTTATTTTAAATATCTATTTCTGGATATTTTACTACTCACTCAAAATTGTCTTTCTCATTCCTGTTATTTAATAAAGGCTCTTTTCTGGAATCTGGGATTCATTTTCTAAATAGTCAAATCAATAGATGTAATTACTTAGCATATTTTCTGTTATTTTGCAAAGTCATAATCTTCAATTGAAAAAGAAAGGAAAACATTAACATGCTCCTCCACGACTTAAAGATAGAAATGCATAGCAGATATATGCTGCTGTTTTTAATTGTCTTCCTTTATACACAAATAAGCAGAAAAATAGAATTAAAAATTAAGAGATAGTTTTTAATTTAACTTCTCCAGGGGTAGAAAAAAATGTTGACCTCTACATTAGAGTGACATATAGCTAGAGATAGTCTTTGTTCCTTAAATAATTTGGATATGATAACATTAAATCTCTGAAAAGTTTAGTAACTTTCTGAGAGTGGAGAAAGTAGAGAATCTGGGATTTGAACATGGATCTGATTGAATTCAAGTTCTTTTCTTTTCCTACTCCAACCTGGCTGTTGCAGGGACTACCACAGATACCACTACAATTTTATTCTATCAGGAGCTCCAAAATCCCTTGTATTTTCTGCCTATGTTCATATTTTTTTTAACACAAAATTAAAAATGCTGCTTCTTTAGATAGTATTTATATAACACCTTTGGGAGAAACTGTTTATCTCTTAGTAAGGCATGGATTGTGTTGAATTTCTTTTGTTTATGTTTGCTTTCTATATATGCCCTTTCATATGTTAACCCTCTTGTTACCAGTCAGAATCCCTTGTACCTTTCAGACTTTTTTTTATCATGGCCCATTGAAATATATTTTCCCTTTTGTCTAAAAATTCTTTAGCCTAATTTAGCATATGTATATATATATATATATATATATTCTACCTAATAAAAGAGTAATATGCAAATTGACCCTAATTCCACTACACCCACAAGCCACGCCCACAAGCCATGCCCACAAGCCAATCAGGAGCAAATATGCAAATAAACCCAACCAATATGGCTACAACCACAGAGAGCAGAAGGGAGGCTTGGGTTTCCCAGGCAACAGCCCTTGCTGGCCTAAGCCTCCACTCAAGGCTACAAAGTTTCAATTATAGAAGGTAAACAAATCCAAACAGAAATGGCGGCAGCTACCGAGCTGGAAAGAGCAGGAGGCAAGGGTTGCCCCCGGCAATGTAGGAAGCCAAGCTTTCCACCTGCCCTGGCTGGCCTAGGCCTCCACTCCAAGCTACAAAGTTTCAATTATAGAAGGTGAATTAACCCCAACAGAAATGGCTGCTGGCCACGGAGCGAGCAGGAGGCTTGGCTCCGCTCCAGACTACAAAGTTTCAATTGTAGAAGGAAAATAAATTCCAGATACCAGGGCCTCTGCTTGGGTCACCAGGGGGCGTGGCTGGCCTGAAAACCACCACAGGCCCTTCACCCAGGCCGCCCCAAGGGAACCCCCACCCTGATCCAGGACACACTTCAGGGCAAACCACCTGGCCCCCACCCCTGCACCAGGCCTCTATCCTATCTAATAAAAGAGTAATATGCAGATTGATCATTACTCCAACACACAATATGGCTTTCCGCACATGGTCAAAGATTCTGCCCCCATGTGGACACAGATGGCCATCACAAGATGGCCTGCAAGGGAGGGCAGTTGAGAGGGACCCAGGCCTGCAGGGGAGAGTAGTTGGAGGTGATCAACCCTGCAGGGAAGGGCAGTTCGGGGTGACCAGGCCGGCAGAGGAGGGAAGTTGGGGGCAAACAGGCTGGCAAGGGAGCAGTTAGGCATCAGTCAGTGGTTAGGGGCAATCAGGAAGGCAGGCAGGCGAGCAGTTGGGAGCCAGCAGTCCTAGATTGTGAGAGGGATGTCCGACTGCCCGTTTAGGCCCGATCCCGGGACATCCCTCGAAGGGTCCCAGATTGGAGAGGGTGCAGGCTGGGCTGAGGGACACACACGCACACCCGCATCCATGCACAAATTTCGTGCACCGGGCCTCTAGAATAAGTCCCAGACATTTATGCAATGTTTTATTAGTTAATCAACTCACAAATTCAAGGTCAATTTTAGGGGGATAAGGATTAGATTCCACCTCACAATGTCAAAGTATTTTTAGCTATGTTTAATCTACCACATTCATCTTTTGCTGTATGCAATGTACCCTAAATTAGGTCATGGATTAATTTTCAGCAACAATTTCTAGCCTTGATGGAATTATAGTTGTTGGGGCACAACCTATAATATAGAAATAAAAGGTAAATATATAAAAACCACCTAAGTGCTTATCTATAATAATAAAAGCATAATATGCAAATCGACCAAATGTCCAACAGCAGAATAACCATCCAGACGATACGCTATGACACACACTGGTGCCAGGCCAGCCAAGGCCAGTGTGATGCAATTAGTTGGGGGGCCCCGCCATCACCCCATGATCACCCCACAGATGGAGGCCCAGGCCACCGGCTGGCAGGGCAATCAATCGGGGGGATCCATGATTGACCCAAAGAGGGAGGCCCAGGCTACCCTCTGCAAGGCTATTGATCAGGGGGCTCCATGATCAATTGCACTGTAGAGGAAGGCTCAGGCCACCGACCGGTGGGCTGTGGTGGGTAGACGGGGACTCCCGCTGCAGGGCGATCAATCATATGGCTCCCGGACTGCAAGAGGGCACAGGTCAGGCTGAGTGACACCCCTCTGAGTGCACAAATTTTGTGCGCCAGACCTCCAGTAGTTAATATTACTAAAAATTCCTGCATTGTGGCCATAATCCAATTTCTAATACTCACATAGATTAAATCAACTAAAAATACGTTCCCCTGAGAAGATAAGATGAAAATATTGGCATTTACACCTCAGAAGAGAAAGTTGTTTACAGCTTATGTTTTTCCATACTGCAAATTCTCAACCCTGCTAGTGATATAATTTACATATCCTATACTTCTGTGCCAAGTTACAAATCAGTGTGCAGAACAGCCATTTTTAGGATATGACTCCTTTTCAGAGAAGTGATACAAAGGGGTATGTAAAGAACGGTTCTTAACAGTTGATAAACTTTGACCTCAAGGCAAATTTCCCCAGGATGCCCAAATTAAATTCTTTTATTCTTGTCTCTGTAATGAAGTTACTGAAGCATACACATCTCCGGTTTATTCTCCAGATGTCATGGTTCTTGTTCATAAATTTTTCACATTTCTACTATTGGCTAAAGTGACACCTACTGCAAAAATTAAACCCAATTGACAGGAACCAAGATGAGAAGAGTTCTTTTTGTTTTTTTCTAGTAGAACATTTGTTGGATCTTACCATGAGGTTAAAATGTGTCAGAAACTGAACTGAAGATGGCCCAATCTGTCTTGATAATTATTATAGAATAGTTATGATTGTATTTACATTTACATAAATACAAATATATTAAGCTAGCAGATAAGATTTTTACAACTAGAGAAAATTGAAATAAAGGTGGAATACACTTAATTATCTAAATTACTATCAGTATCTATCATTACAAAGTACTAACAACAGTGTAATTTTGTCCTAAGCTGCTAAAACTCAACCAAAGAGCAAGACTATATATATTTCTACAACCCCCAGTGGAGGTGTTGCAATTACACATGCTTTCACTAATTTAAAGAGGGACTTTCATACTGGGATGCATTAAAAAGAGAACATTTAAATAATAAGCAATTTGCTTTGCCTATAATTGAATTCCCCTTGCTGTTATTGCTAATTATTGACAATATTGTGATTGACTAAGAAGCTTTCGCATTTAGAAACAAAATTATATTTCTGCTGGATCTTAAAAGATAGTGACTATCTTTTCAGTATCACAGACTGTTGCCATGGAAATGATTGTGATTTGAGAAATGTGTCAGCAACATGCAAAAAATTGCTCTGTACAGAGAATTCCCTTCCCTTTACTGCTCTGGGCATTGTACAGTCTTGCATAGTAAGTACATGATAATGACTTCTCCCATTTATATAATGTGCCTTTGTTTTGCAAAGTACTACACAATAGATAGAGCATGGCATACGCAGCCATAAAGGAGTAGAAAAGTAAATTGAAGGCAATGAAATGGAATTATTCTATATTTTAGGACAAATTTACAATCAAATTAAAATATAAATTATGCTTTTAAGCTTCTTAACATTGAGAGGAATTTTGTAAATAGTAGCAATCTCAATAAAAATATCTAATCAATGTTTTATTTCAAAGTACATTTTCTTTTTCTAGGGGTCTATTTATCTGGTAGGGTGAACATCTTTGCCCAGACCGTTAAAAGAGACTCTCCTACTTCTCAAATGCTGTGTATACTAATAATTTGGCATAGATTTTTTAGAGAATGTTGAGAAAATCTCCATAGAGAATTTGTCCCAAGCTGGCCTTATTAGAAGACTAATACATACAGATCTTACTTGGAAAAAGAGATAATCCTATATCATAAAGAGGTAATATGCAAATTGACCCTTACGCCCTCATGTCACAAGATGGCCACCCCCACATCATCACAAGATGGCCACCACAAGATGGCTGCCCCCACGTCGTCACAAGATGGGTGCCACAAGATGGCCGTCTCCACATTGTCACAAAATGGCCAGCAAGGGAGGGCAGTTGGGGGTGACCATTCCACAGGGGAGGACACTTGGGGGGGGACAAATACTGCAGTGGAGGGCAGTTGGGGGCGACCAGGCCTGCAGAGGAGGGCAGTTGGGGGCAACCAGGCAAGCAGGGGAGGGCAGTTGGGGGCCATCAGGCTGGCAGGGGAGCAGTTAGATATCAATCAGGCTGGCAGGGGAGCAGTTTGGGTGCTATCAGGCTGGCAGGCAGAGTGGTTAGGAGCCAGCAGTGAGAGGGATGTCCGACTGCCGGTTTAGGCACAATCCTTGCTGGATCAGGACTAAACCGGCAGTTGGACCTCCCCTGAGGGGTCCCAGATTGTAAAAGGTGCAGGCTGGGCTGAGGGACAACCCCCCCCTCCCCCAGTTTACAAATTTTGTGCACTGGGCCTCTAGTGGATAAAATAAACGGAATACCTTAGAAGCAGAGATTATGCAGCCAAAAGAGCTTTAGTTTCTGACTTTCTGGTTTCTTGCTCCAACATCTAGAAGGTCTGACTGTCCTACCTTTTCAAATTGAATTCTGTAAGTGGATTTTTTTAAACATTGCAAGTATAAAGTCTTTAACTCAAATTAAAATAGATATGAGTAATGGAATAGCAAGCATCATATACACAAATAAAATTCAGAATTAGATATGAAATAACATTGTGGACCAAAGACCATTTCTGCTTGGGATTTAAGTCTGAGAGACCATGGTGTACAGAAATGAGACTGCTCATTAGAGCGTGTGGCTCTTAGAAATCAAATGGCAGAGCTGAGTGGGGACTTCATTTCCATGTTGCCAAGCTGGAAGCAAACATGGACAAATACTATATAAGAAAGAGGTAATATGCAAATTGACTATCACACCCTCACACAAGATGGCTGCCCCCATGTGGTCACAAGATGGCCACCACAAGATGGCCAGCAGGGGAGGCCAGTTGTGGGTGACCAGGCCAGCAGGGGAAGGCAGTTGGTGGCGATCAGTCCTGCAGGGGTGGGCACTTAAGGGCGACCAGGCTTGCAGGGGAGAGCAGTTAGGGGTGACCAGGCTGGCAGGGGAGGGCAGTTAGGGGGTATCAGACCTGCAGGGAAGGGCAGTTGGGGGCGACCAGGCCAGCAGAGAAGGACAGTTGGGGGTGATCGGGCCGGCAGGGGAGCAGTTAGGGGTTGATCAGGCTGGCAGGGGAGTGGTTAGGGGGTGATCAGACTCACAGGAAGAAGCAGTTAGGGGCAATCAGGCAGGCAGGCAAGCGAGTGGTTGGGAGCCAGCAGTTCAGGATTCTGAAAAGGAATGTCCGACTGCCGGTTTAGGCCCGATCCCACTGGAAAAATTTCATGCACTGGGCCTCTAGTTGCACATAAACTACTCAGGTAAGCCCTTTTGTACTCATATTCAGTTTCTAATTCTAATACAGATCTTCAGACATACCAGGTGTCTTTAAGTATAACTTTTGCTTTTTTGACAAAACTGGACACTGAAATTAGAATATCAGTATTTGGAGGAACAGGAAGAGTTGAAGAATTGCATGACATGACCCAATGTACTGCCAACTACAAGCAATAACTATTGGTGAAGAAATCGGGTGATCCCTTCTCACATGAAGCAGGACTAGAACTGCTGTTCAGTTCATTTTCCAAGTAAAGTTTGGGAAAGAAGATACTTCATTGCAGGTTTGTAACATTGCATGATTCTAAGGGTGACATCAATTACTATGTAGCAGGAGCCTTTGCATTTGTCCCAGTTGTTTTCCAGCCCTATAGATATTTAAAAATGTATGATCCCCAAAACCCTAATGAGGGAGAAACTTAGGATAACAGTGCCATAATTATAGGAACCCAGTGCAGAGAGTACTTATAAAAAGCTAGATTAATAACAAAAACTCTTTACAGATTGGAAAATGCAAAAAGTAGGCAGAACCAATGGGGAGTTCCATTAAACAAACAAACAAAAACTTCAACTAGAAGGAGTAAGATTATGGCTTTCTGACTTCAGAGTAAGAGTGCTGACCAATCCCCATGGCTGTATTTATCAAAAGTAGCATTGGCAGAAACTGCAGTCTTACCAGCTAAAGTTACCAAGATCAAAGAGCAGGGCAGTGGAAGCAGCTGGAAAGTAAAGTGAAATTATCCTATATAATAAAGAGGTAATATGCAAATTGACCCTCATGCCCTCACATCACAAGATGGCCACCCCCATATCATCACAAAACGGCCGCCCCCACGTCGTCACAAGATTGCCACCCCCATGTTGTCACAAGATGGCCGCCCCACGTCATCACAAGATGGCCGCCCCCACATTGTCACAAGATGGCCACCACAAGATGGCCACCCCACGTCATCACAAGATGGCCGCCCCCACATTGTCACAAGATGGCCGGCAGGGGAGGGCAGTTGGGGACAACCAGGCCTGCAGGGGAGGGCGGTTGGGGGTGATCAGTCTGGTAGAGAAGCAGTTAGGTGTCAATCATGCTGGCAGGTCAGTGGTTAGGTATCAATCAGGCCGGTAGGGGAGCAGTTAGGTGTCAATCAGGCTGCCATGCAGAGTGGTTAGGGGGCAATCAGGCAGCCAGGCAGGCGAGTGGTGAGGAGCCAGCAGTCCTGGATTGTGAGAGGGATGTCCAACTACATCTCCTGAGGGTTCCCAGATTGGAGAGGGTGCAGGCTGGGCTAAGGGAACTCCCCCAGTGCACGAATTCCATGCACTGGGCCTCTAGTGGCAATATGAGACCTAACGTAGAAATGAGGTCTAAATTCAATGCATAAACGGCCCCAAATCCATGGCTGACAGTTGAATTACATGTGAGTGGGGAAGCCCATAGGAGACACACTGAAAAATCAGAAAATGATCAGAAAACATTTGCTGATTGAAAGATGACACTGCACAGACCCATTTCTGTGAGTTTGATGTTTTTCTAAATAACTATTTGTTCAATAGTGTGTGGGAGAATCCTGATTGCTAGAAGTGTCAAAGTATAGTGAATACTTAGGAATTTGAAGGTGTGGAGAGTGCCAGAAGCAAGGAAATCAAAGAGAGCATATTCTATCTCTGCCTGTATCCATGGTTGACTACCAAATTTTGCATGCACAAGGGATACTGCAAGGGGTTCAGGCTAAGATTGCAGCAATCAGAAGCCATACTAGTGTTGAGATATCAACAGCTACACAGAGTGAAAGAGACAGCATTTGTAGTTTAAGTCAGGCAAACCCATTGCCTACTAGAAGTTTTTTTTTTTTTTTTTTTTTTTTTTAATCATCAGAAGAGTACAACAGAATATAGAGTTGCTGAAATATTACTTATATGTTTATTATTCAGACAAAAGTTATAAGAAATTGAAAGAGATCTATACTCAGGAAATATGAAATGAGTAGAAATTTAAGATGGCCTGGATATTGGATATAGCAAAGATTTTAAAGTACCTTTTATAAGTATGTGTAGAGGCCCTCCTGGGAAGGCACATGGGCATTTCTTTTAATTGTTGCCAGCTGAGTCCGAGACAACTGGCAGAGCCGCGTCTAGGATACATATTTCCCCAAGATGGTGGACAGTGTAATCAGCTTGGCCTTCATATCAGCCCAGGAGTTGGCAGGGGCTGGTCTAGATGTGTAAATCCAGTCAAGCAACAGGAATGCTAGGGCCTACTTAAGAATGCAAATAAGCTCCTTTGATCCTAAGTTTTGGTGTTACTTCCTGGTATTGGGGGTATAAATAAATGTGCTGCGTTGGGCTGGGTCATCATCCTGTCCCTCCATCAGAGAGAATGGCGTCCCACACAGCTCCCAGCTTTAAATCTATTTCTGCATCTTTCTTTCTTTCTTTCTTTCTTTCTTTCTTTCTTTCTTTCTTTCTTCTTTCTTTCTTTCTTTCTTTCTTTCTTTCTTTCTTTCTTTCTTTCTTTCTTTCTTTCTTTCTTTCTTTCTTTCTTTCTTTCTTTCTTTCTTCTTTCTTTCTTCTTTCTTTCTTTCTTTCTATTATTTCTCAATCCCTGGTCACCTCCACTTAGGACTAGTTTGTTCATCTCTCCTGCTGGACGCGGAAAAGGGAGATCCCCGCCATGTCTGTCCCCCGCCGCATCTGGCCCCCGCAAATATGTTCAAATTTTGATGAAAAACATGCCAACAATGAGTGAACAAGTAGAATAAATGAAAAAATATATTTCAGTTGTGAATTTAGATGCAAAATATATTAGCTAATTAAATCTAATTAGCTAATGAAATAATCCATCTTGATCAAATAAAATTTGCCATGCATGCACTATTGATTTAATTTTAGAAAATATGGCTTGGCCGGTGTGGCTCAGTTGGTTGAGCATCATCCCCTGCACCAGGAGGTTGCTGGTTCCTTTCCCAGTTGGGGCATATGTCCAGGTTGCTGGCTTGATACCCTGTAGGGGCATGCAGGAAGCAACCAATGGATGTTTCCATCTCTCTCCTTTCCTCTCTCTGAAATCAATAAAAATCTATTTTGAAAAGTTTAGAAAAACTACTATTATAATTTACTAGAGGCCCGGTGCACAAAATTTGTGCACGGGGTGGGGAGGTCCCCCTCAGCCCAGCCTGAACCCTCTCCAATCCAGGACCCCTCAGGGGATGTCCGACTGCTGGTTTAGGCCTGATCCGGTGCCTAAACCGGCAATCGGACATCCCTCCCACAATCCGGGACCACTGGCTTCTAACTGCTCACCTGCCTGCCTGCCTTATCATCTCTAACTTTCCCCCTTCCAGCCTGATCACCCCACCCACCTCTTCCTGCCTGCTTGATTGCCCCTAACTACCCCCCCTACCTGCCTGGTCACCCCCAACTGCCCCCCCACCAGCCTGGTTGCCCCTAACTGCCCCCCCTGCTGGCCTGGTCTCCCCTTACTGTCCCCCCTGACAGCCTGGTTACCCCTTACTGCCCCCCCCTTACAGCCTGGTCAACCCCAACTGCCCCCCTCTGCCAGCCTGGCCGCCCCTAACTGCCCCCCCCCCCCCAGGCCAGCCTGGTCATCCCTTACTGCCCACCCTGCAGACCTGGTTGCCTCCAACTGTCCCCCCACTGGCCTGGTTGCCCCTAACTGGCCCTCCCACCAGCCTGGTCACCCCTTACTGCCCTCCCCTGCCAGCCTGGTCACCCTTCATTGCCCCCCCCCCCCGCCAGCCTGGTTGCCCCCAACTGCCTCCCCTGCCAGCCTGGTCTCCCCCAACTGTCCCCCTCTGCCATTCTGGTCACCCTTAACTTCCCCCCTTGCTGGCCTGGTCACCCCTAACTATCCCCCTGTTGGCCTGGTCTCCCCCAACTGCCCCCCTTGCCAGCCTGGTCGCCCCCAACTGCCCCCCCCCCCCCGCTGGCCTCATAACCTCATGCAGCCTGCTGTTCAGTCATTTGGTTATCCCTCACTAACCCCCCTGCCAGCCTTGTTGCCCCATGCAGCCTGCTGTTTGGTTGTCCGTCTGGTTGTTTTGGTTGTGATGGCCCCTGGCTTTTATATATTAGGATTACACTAATGGTATAAAGGAGAACTATACATGATTATCTCAGTAAAACTGAATAAAATTTTGATTAATCTTCCAATACACTCTATACAGTAATCTAGAAAAAAAGGATACATTCCTTAACTTATTAAAGACTACATACCCAAACCTAGAACTGAAATAATTAATCAAGAGACTTTAACAGATTCTTATTTTAATAAGACCATGATGTTTGCCATCATTACTTCTTTTTTGTTGTTAATTCTCACTCAAGAATATTTTTTCCATTGATTTTTTTAAAATTGATTTCAGAGAGGGAGGGAGAGATAAAAACATCAATGATGAGAGAGAATCATCAATCAGCTGCCTCTGGCATGCCCCCTATTGGAAATCAAGCCTACAACCTGGGAATGTGCCCTGACCTGGAATCGAACCATCACCTCTTGGTTGATGGGTCGACACTCAGCCACTGAGCATACCAGCTGGGCTCCAATGATTTTTAGAGAGAGTGGAAAGGAGGGGACATAAGAGAGAGAGACACATCCATTGGTTGCCTCCCACACACACCCTGACCAGGGCCAAGGATTGAGCCTGCAGCCAAGGAGTGTGCCCTTGACTGGAATAGAACCCGAGACCCTTCAGTCCATGTGCTGATGCTCTAAGCACTGAGAAAACAGGCTAGGGCTACCATCAATACTTATTTTTAAGATGGAATTGCAAATATGGTGAATGCTGTAAGGCCAAAGGAACATAATTGTAATGATTGGAGGGGATAAAATCTGTCATTTGGCAGATGTTGTAATTGTCTACATAGAAAATACTAATATAACAGACTCAAACTATTAGAATAATATATTTCAGTAAGCTTATTGAAGATAAAAAAAATAACACCTTTCACCTGGAAAATACAGTAGTACAAATAGTACCAAAATAAAATAAAGTACCATTTATGATAGAAAAAATAGTTTTCTTCAAATTAACCAAGAATGCACAAAACTATGCACAAAAATAAAATTTTAAATCTATTACTGATCTTAAAGGAAAATTATAATGGAAAGATATACATTAATACGATGAAAGTATTCCAATTAGATTTTTAGAGGCACCCAGCAAAATTATTCTAAAATTGTGGGTTTAATAAAGGTCTAAAATAAGCTAGGGCATTTCTTAAAGAACAATGAGAATAGGACTTTCCTTACCTGATCTTAAGACACAGTACAAAGGCATTGCCGCAAATGCTAGTACAGTGTTGGCATTATAGCAGATCAACCAACCAATGTTACAGAATATAGACTTCAAAAATAGCTCTACATATATCCAAGAAGTGGAATTATGGTGACATCATAAAGTAATGAAGGGAAGGTAACTTATTTAGATGATATCTGGACAACTTTATTACATTGAAAATAAATGTTAATCCTTATTTTATCATATGCAGAGGGGGACATCAGATGGATTAAAGTAAAACAGTAAAACAATTGAAGAATATATTGAAAAAAGATCTTTATGAGAATGGGTAAAAAGGCTCTTTTTTAAACAAAATACAAAAAGCTCAAATTAGGTTTTAAAATGATGCATAATACTACACCCAAATTACATTTTTTCATTAAATTTACAGATGAATGGCATACTATCGATACCATTATAATAACCTGCTTATCAATTAATAACTGGAAAGGAGCAAAGGGCATCTACAGTTGAGACACATGCTCTCCTGGCCCTCTGGCACTCCTGGCTTACAGGGCTCACATGCTCTGCGCTCACTATGTGGCCCACAGCCAGGTGGGTTCCACACAATGGGCTTTAACTAGCCTGATGCTGCACCAGACCCAGCTCTACCATGGAATGGAAACTCTCCACACTTGCTTTGCTTCTAGCTTTATTGAAACCCCAGCTGCTCATTTTCCAGGACTGGTTTAAGGGAAATGGGACTTTGCAAACTGAGTAATATAATTTAACACAAATAAAAATCACTCCTTCTCCTGAGTGAGTCTTAGAAAAATTCTTTGTCTCAAGCTATTACAAGAACTCCCACTAGCAATGGAGGAATTTCTCAAGTGCAATCCCCCGACAACACTATGATAAAATATTAGCATGTCTAAAACAGATCACTATCTAGATTATATAGAGTGATGGCACCAACTATAGCAAGCAGGTACTACCAACTGAGAGTGGTTACCCAGGTATATACATTTATAACATTTGAAAAAAATCACTATCAATAAAAGTGATGATATTTCTGAATTTCACAAAAATTATTGTCATATTTATGTTAACTTTCTGAGAAAATTATCGTTTGATGGATGGCTGTTTCATGTAATTCTGAACCTTCACAGATTATATAGGGAACTCTGGGAAGACAAAAGTACAACTAGAACACCAGTAAAGCATGAAAATGTATGTGAATAGAGATATGAATCTATAGAAGGGGTGCCCAAAGACTCGTAATTATATGAAGGTGTGACCAAACTAACTCCTGATTAGAGAAATCCAAAGTAAACAATCACATTTATTAGAGTCAAAAATTAGAAGGAGAGATCTTAAAATTTATTTTTGAAGATATATAAAGAAAATCATTAATCTTTGTGCTTATAAATAATACCTACATGCTCCTAAGTGTCATAGTATTTACTGAAATGAATTCCTTATTGTCTAGCATTCCCTATCCTGAATATGTGCATATAATTGTGTATACACACATAATTATGGTATTTTGTAACCTTTATAATTTATTATTTATTTATGATTGCACTTATATTTATATTATCTCTAAGTGCTAGGAGTTAGGAATTAGAGATGTCTACCATTAAAGTATATACTAGTAAAATGTGGAATAATATATGTCAGTTAATGGTGAAAACTTAAATTAATGTAATTTGAAGAGCATTTATAAATAGAATAGTTAATTAAAATGCTATAAGAAATAATAAATTAGAAAAGAGATAATAAATTAAAAATCGTAACAGTAATACTAAATGCACAGTATTTAAAGTACTCAAATATATTAGATTGGTCTTCATCAAGGAGGGGGAAATAGGATGAACCTGGAAAATAACATAAAAGAAAAAGAAGCCATGGCACCAACTATTGCAAGCAGGTACTACCAACTGAGAGTGGTTACCCAGGTATATACATTTATAACATTTGAAAAAAATCACTATCAATAAAAGTGATGATATTTCTGAATTTCACAAAAATTATTGTCATATTTATGTTAACTTTCTGAGAAAATTATCGTTTGATGGATGGCTGTTTCATGTAATTCTGAACCTTCACAGAAATGATCATATTCACTCCCAGAATTCTTTAGGAAAATGTTTTTTGAGTATATTACAGTATGTGCCTTGTCTGCATTATCTCTTCTCATTACCATCCGTATTTGAATGATATAGAGACATTTAGTAGTTATGGAGCCAGTTTAGATTTAGTTAGTGTTTTGATTTTTATTATTTCTACTATGTGGTTAAGTGCTGTCTATGTTTTAAGAGGCATTTTTAAGGAAAGGCATAAAGGGAGATTTCTGAGGTTAGAAAGTTCTACCAAGTTAGTCTCTGGAGAGGAGAAAGCAACACTTTTGTTTTATAAGGGATATAGGAAGCAATTGGCTTTAATAGTGCAAGCTGCACAGTAAGAAGCAGGAGACAATTAAGTGTTGGATGTTATATTTATGCAAAGCAATTTCTAAGGTGGTTCTTAAACCATTTTGTGTGAGCTAGTGCATATATCAAATTTGCCTTTATACCTTCACTGTTAGTGGCTGAATATAACATTAATGAAAGAGAGAGAAAATGAGGCTGGAACTTACAAACCTATAAATAAAACCTTAATATTTGTTCTCTTTGAAGTTGCACTCATGGGAAGAGAGGAACAACTCATTATGGAAACCTTAAGCAGGAACCTTCACACTTTCTGGAATGGGCAAGATTCATGCATTCATCTTTCCTTTGCTTTTTTTCCTTATTAGTAAAATAAATCTATGCTCTAAATACAATTCAGAACATTTAGAATATAAAAAACAAAAACACAACAAAATGACTCATATTCTTACCACCCAGAAAAAAAAACTGTGGAGATGGAGAAACTTGTGTAAAGCTAAGAGCAATCTGAATGACATTTTTGTCATCTGCTTTTCTGACATTTTTAAACACTTTCTTACATTTCAATAGTATGCTAAAAATAATACCCTGTTTTTTATGATGTTTCACTGATTCTCCTTTTATTTATTTATTTACATTTTTAAATTTAAATTCTTTATTGTTTAAAGTATTACACATAGTATTACATATGTCTCCTTTTTCCCCCATTGACCTCTCCCTGGCCACTCCCACTCCCCAGCACATGCCCTCACCCCCCTACTGTCTGTGTCCATTGGTTAGGCTTACATGCATGCATACAATTCCTTTGGTTGATCTCTCACCCCGCACTCCCCACCCGCCCCTGCCTTCCCTCAGGTTTGACGGTCTGTTCGATGCTTCTATGACTCTGGATCTACTTTTGTTCATCAGTTTAAGTTGTTGATTATATTCCACAAATGCGTGAGATCATGTGATATTTATCTTTCTCCGACTGGCTTATTTCGCTTAACATAATGCTCTCCAGGTGCATCCATGCTGTTGCAAATGGTAAGAGTTCTTTCTTTTTTACAGCAGCGTAGTATTCCATTGTGTAGGAAAAAATAATATCCTATCAGATGGGAATGTCTTAAGTCATTTAACAATTCCTATAGATTTAGTAAAATTGTATAGAGAATTTTGCTATTGTGAATTCCATGGCGATAAGCATTCAAGCACATCATTTGTTTTGCAAATTGGTCTTTCTTTGCTACTTTTAGTTATACATTTTGTAAAGAATCTATCACTGAATTTTTATTTTTCCCCTCCTTGTTTGAGAGTCAGTATTTTTATCATGTTTTTTAGAATTAATGTGGGATTGTGAAGGAAATGGATAGGCTTGTCCTCCTAACATGCTTTATGCTTTCTCTCATTTCTTATTGCTTTCCTTCTTTAGTCTATTGATTTAAGAGGTAAACATACATTTTTCCCTACTCATTAACTGCCTTCAAATGTATATAACATATGTATATATATATATGTATATATATATTTATATATGTGTGTACATATATGTATATATATACATATATGTGTGTGTATATATATATGTTTATATATATATATATACATATATATATATATAGTTTTCTAGTTATAAGCAACAACTTATATTTATTCTCTTGTTTTAGATTTTAAATGTTTAATTTCTTCCAAACTTTTCTTCTCAATTTATAGCTTTTACTTATCTAATTTACATTTATACCCAGTCCACTGTTAGGAATTTTTATAATAGTTACATATTACATATCCTAATTCATAGTTTTGCTTTTAATTTGCATTGATTTATTATTAAAATAGTAATACTTTTAAAACACACCTCTAATATTTCCAGGATTTCTTTGTTGACAATTATCATGATCTTATATCTGTACTTTCCTATCTGTTTTAATTAATTGTTCAGTCTCTAAGTACACTTTAAACATATACATGGATGGTGTTCTTTCTTGTCCCTTTATATCTATGACAACTTCCTAGATAATTCTTGAGAAAAAAAAATGTATTGTCTCCTAAAATCATTGTGGAATTTTCTACAATATCTTCAGATATCTTGAAACTTGCAAAGTAAACATTTCATTTTAAAAAATGATGTATCTTTACAGTTCTTCTTGGATTTTTGTTTTTGTGTGTTACCATTGAAATTCTTTTATCTTGATACATATTAGCCTATTTGTCAGTTTCCCCTGATACTTAGTAAACTCATTGATTTTGTGTATATATTCAGTTATTTCTTGAATTCTGAAAAGTTGTGTGTGTGAGTGTATATGTTTCTCCCTATATTTTGTTTACTTATATTTTGTTTGGGACTTTCATTTTCCTCTATATTTCTAAAATTCCAATGATCAGTATACTGAAATTCTAGATTTGTCATGTCTGGCCATTTTCTTTTTCATCTGTTCATATGTCTCTCTAGGTTCTGGGTAAATTCCTTGAGTATTTCATTCCGTTCACTCAGTTCTGCAGTGATCTATGTGCTTCTCACTGTGTGTAACATAGTTGAATTCACAACCATGGTTTCCATCTTAAAATACTATTTTCTGATTTTTGATCAATCCTCACTGTGGTGTATAAAACTTTTGAAAAGCCAAAGTCAGTATTTACTAGAACATTATGCAGCACATCTATTTTTGTTGTTGTTAATCCTCACTGGAGGACATATTTTGCATTGATTTTTAGAGAAAGTGGAAGGGAAGGTGAGAGAGATATCAATGTTAGAGACACATCAATTGACTGCCTCCTGCATACACTTCGACTGGGGTCAGAGATCGAACCTGGAACTCAGGTACATGCCCTTGATTGGGAATCGAACCTATGACCCTTCAGTGTGCAGGCCAATGCTCTAACCACTGAACACACTGCCCAGGGCACAGCACATCTATTTTATTTATTTTTAAGTATATATATTTTTATTGTTGACAGTGTTAAATATATTCCCCATTTCGTTTCCCCCTTTACCTCACTCCACCCAGCTCCTACTACCATCCCCCCCAGGCCTTTGCTACCCTATTGCCTGTATCATGAGCTATGCATATATAAGTTCTTTGGTTTATCTCTTCTTGTCCCCTGACCGCCCCCCCCCCCCCCCCACACACACAGATATATCAGTCTGTTCCATGCCTCCATGCCTCAGTCTTATTTTGTAGGTCAATTCATTTTGTTTACTAGATTCCACAAATAGGTGAGATCATGTGATATTTGTCTTTCTCTGATTGGCTTCTTTCACTTAGCATAATACTCGCCAGGTTCCTCCATGTTACCTAAAAGGGTAGCAGATCTTTCATATTTTACAGCTGTACAGAATTCCATTGTGCAAGTGTACCATAGCTTTTAAATCCACTCATCTACTGATGGGCACTTGGGCTGCTTTCAAATGTTAGCTATCTATAATAATCTATAATAATAAAAGCATAATATGCTATTTATACCTGACAACCGAATGACCTTCCGGATGTCATTCCGGACGTCCTTCTGGATGAAGCTGTGGCAGTGGGGGCAGAGGCAGAGGCAGAGGCAGTTAGGGGTGAACAGGCAGGCAGCCGAGCAGTTAGGGGTGATCAGGCAGGCAAGCAAGCAGTTAGGGGCGATCAGGCAGGCAGGCAGAGTGGTTAGAGGCGATCAGGCAGGCAGGCGAATGGATAGGGGTGATCAGGCAGGCAGGTGAGTGGTTAGGGGCAGTGAGGCAGGCAGGCAGAGTGGTTCGGGTGATCAGGCAGGCAGACAGGCGAATGGTTAGGAGCCAGAAGTCCTGAATTGCGAGAGGGTGCAAGCCGGGCTGAGGCACACCCCCCATGCACGAATTTCATGCACCGGACCTCTAGTCCTATATAATTAAAGTCTAATATGCTAAACGTCTGGTCATCTGGTCATCCGTTCAACAATCAAAATGTAATATGCTAATGATATGCTAAGGCTTCTTGCTATGATGTGCACTGACCACCGGGGTGCAGACAGTCGACTGGTTGACCAGTCACTATGACATGCACTGACCACCAGGGGGCAGATGCTCTGAC
Source organism: Eptesicus fuscus (assembly GCF_027574615.1). Classification (NCBI taxonomy): domain Eukaryota; kingdom Metazoa; phylum Chordata; class Mammalia; order Chiroptera; family Vespertilionidae; genus Eptesicus; species Eptesicus fuscus. The sequence goes on from NC_072480.1 coordinate 23,623,022, forward strand.
TGGTAGGTTAGCTTGCTGCTGGGGTCTGGCTGATTGGTACTGAGTGAGATGAGCTGAACCTGCCATGGAGCCCTACCGCAGTCCCTCCCTGGCTGGCCAATCTCCCGTGTCCCTCCCAGGCCCAATTGTGCACTAGTGGGGTCCCTCAGCCTGTCCTGCACCCTCTCGCAATCCAGGACCCTTCAGGGGATGTTGGAGAGCTGGTTTCGACCTGATCCCGCAGGCCAGGCCTAAGGATCCCACAGGGACATGAATTCATGCACCTGGCCTCTAGTTATAAATAATGCTGCTATGAACATAGGGGAGCATATATTCTTTCTGATTGGTGTTTTGGGGATTGCTAGGTCAAATGCCAGTTCCATTAAAATTTTTTTGTTGTTGATTCTTTTTTTAAATCCTCACGTGAGGATAGTGTTCCGTTGATTTTTAGAGAGAGTAGAAGGGAGGGGGAGAAAAGGAGAGAGAGACACATCAATGTGAGAGAGATACATCAATTGGTTGCTTCCTGCACATACCCCAACCAGGACTGGGGATCTTTGAGCCTGCAACTGAGGTAAGTGCCGTTGGACAGAATTGAATTCAGGACCCTTACTCTATGTGCCGATGCTCTATCCACTGAGCCAAATCGAGCCCATTTTAATTTTTTGAGGAAACTCCATAGTGTTTTCCATAGTGGTTGAACCAATATACATTTCAACCATCAGTGCACGAAGGTTCCCTTTTCTCCACATCCTATCTAATAAAGAGGGAATATGCTAATTGACCTTCACACCATCTCAAAGATGGTGGTGCCCACAGCTAATAAGGAGGGGATATGCTTATTGACTGCCCTGCCCTCAAAGATGGTGGCGCCCACAGCCAATAAGAAGGGAATATGCTAATTGACTGCCATGCCCTCAAAGATGGCAGTGCCCACAGCCACAAGATGGCAGTGCCCAGTCCCCTCAGCCCCGCCAGGGTGGCAGGCACACGGCAAGGCTGGGCTTGCCCCCAGGCGGGCCCGGCTGCTCCGCGCAACTGCCTCCAGAGTCCCCAGTCCCCTCAGCCCCCTAGTTGCCCAGGGCCGGCCCAAGGCGCAGGCAAGCCTCAGATGGTGGCTGCCCAGCTTCCCAGGGCTGCCCGAAGGCTCAGGTAACCAGGGATGGCCAAGACTTGTGCTTCTGGCAGTGGCAGCAGCAGAGGTGTGATGGAGCGTCACCTTCCCCTGATCACCGGGTTGCCTCCAACCCCTGAGGGGTCCCTGACTGTTAGAGGGGGCAGGCCAGGCTGAGGGACCCCCCACTCCAGTGCATGAATTTTCATGCACCAGGCCTCTAGTCCTATCAATAAGAGGCCCAAGATAATAGCCATTCTAACAGGTGTGAGGTGTGAGGTGATATCTCATTGTGGTTTGAATGCATTTCTCTGATGATTAGTGACTTTGAGCATTTGTATGTCTTCTTTGGAGAAGTTTCTATTCAGGTCCTCTGCCTAATTTTTAATTGGATTGTTTGTGTTCATTTTGTTGAGTTGTATGAGTACTTTATATATTTTGGAGAGTAACCCCTTATCAGATGTATCATTTGGAAATATGTTCTCCCATACAGTGGGTTTCCTTTTCACTTTGATGGCGGTTTCTTTTGCTGTGCAGAAGCTTTTTATTTTAATTTAGTCCAATTTGTTTATTTTATTCTTTATTTTCCTTGCTTTATGAGCTGTATCAGGAAACATACTGACATGATATATGTCTGAGAATTTACTGCCTATGTTTTTTTTTTAGGATTTTTATGACTTACATTTAAGTATTTTTTTTTTTTCCATTTTGAGTTTGGAAATCTTAGAAGAATCCACAGGCAGCAAAATATCAGATACATGCCATACCAATATCTTTACTGATACATCTCCTAGGACAATGGAAACTAAAAATAAATAAATAAATAAACAAAGGGGACTACACCAAAATAAAAAGCTTCTGCACAGCAAAAGTAACCATCAACAAAACAACAAGAAAGCCCACTGCATGGGAGAACATATTTGCCAATGTTACATCCGATAAATGTTTAATCTCCAAAATTTATAGGGAACCCATACAACTTAACGAAAGGAAGATAAACAAACCAATAAAAAAAATGGGCAAAGGACCTATATAGACACTTTTTGAAAGTGGACATACAGAAGGCCAAGAGACATATGAAAACATGTTCAAAGTCACTAACCATCTCAAATATGCAAATCAAAACAGCACTGAGGTACCATCTCACACCTGTCAGAATGGCTATCATCAACAAATAAACAAATGACAAATGCTGATGAGGATATGGAGAAAGATGTTTTTATTACAATGGCTTTGTAGTATATTTTTATATCTGGTAGTATGATCCCCCCAACTTTGTTCTTTTTTCTCAAGTTTGCTGCAGCTATTTTGAGTCATTTTTGGTTTCATATAAATTTTTGGAGAGTTTGTTCTAGGTCTATGAAATATGCTGTTGGTATTTTAACAGGGATTGTGTTGAATCTATAGATTGCTTTGGGTAGTATGGACATTTTAATGATGTTAATTATTTCAATCCATGAACACGGTATATGCTTCCATTTGTGTCTTCCTCTATTTCTTTTTTTTCAATATTCTATAGTTTTCCAAGTACAGGTTTTTTACCTCATGGTTCAATTTATTTCTAGGTATCTTATTTTTTGTTGTTGTTGCAATGGGATTTTTTAAAATATATTTTTTACTTTTTTATTTTTTTAAATCTTTATTGTTGAGAGTATTACAGATGTCCCCCTTTTTACCCTCATTGCCTCCCTCCACCTGCCCCAGGCCTCCACCACCCTATTGTCTGTGTCCATAGGTAACGCATATATGCATATAAGTTATTTGGTTAATCTCTTCCTGCCCCCCACCTCCCTTCCCTCTGAGATTTGTCAGTCTTATCCATGTTTCCATGCCTCTGGTTCAATTTTATTCATCAGTTTATTTTGTTCATTAGATTTTTTGTTCATTTATTTTGACTTTTTAGATTCAGTTGTTGATATATATGTATTTATTTCTTCTTCTTCTTCTTCTTCTTCTTCTTCTTCTTCTTCTTCTTCTTCTTCTTCTTCTTCTTCTTCTTCTTCAAGAATATCCTTCAACATTTCGTATAATACTGGTTTGGTAGTGATAAACTCCTTTAACTTTTTCTTTTGTAAAGCTCTTTATCTGACCTTCAATTCTAAATGATAGCTTTGCTGGGCAGAGTAATCTTGGTTGTAGGTCCTTGTTATTCATCACTTTGAATATTTCTTGCCACTCACTTCCAGCAAAGTTTCAGTTGAGAAATCAACTGATATATTCATATGGGTGCTCCTTTATAGGTAACTAACTGCTTTTCTCTTGTTGCTTTTAAGATTCTCTCTTTGTCTTTAACTTTGGCATTTTAATTATGATGTGTCTTTAGGTGAGACTCTTTGGGTTCCTCTTGTTTGGGACTCTCTGTGCTTCCTGGACTTCTAAATCTATTTCTTTCAAAAGGTAGGGGAACTTTTCTGTCATTATTTCTTTAAATAGATTTTCAATATCTTGCTCTGCCCCTTCTCCTTCTGCTCCCCACCCCCCCCCCGCCCCCAATAATGTGAATGTTGGTACAATTGAAGTTGTTCCAGAGGCTCCTTACACTATCTTCATATTTTTGGATTATTTTTTTATTTTTTCTCTTATGATTGGGTGTTTTGCTTCCTCATATTCCAAATCGCTGATTTGATTCTAGGAATCCTCTACTCAACAGTTGAATCCCTGTAAATTATTTTTTATTTCAGTTAGTGTGTGCTTAATTTCTGACTGATCCTTTTTCATGTCTTTGAAATTCTCACTAAGATCCTTGAAAGTCTCACTAAATCCTTTGAAGTTTTCATTAAGATCCTTTAGCATTCTTATAACCATTGTTTTGAGCTCTGTATCTAGTAATTTCTTTGATTCCATTACATTTAGCTCATTTTATGGAGATTTCTTCTGTTCTTTCATTTGTGACAAGTTTCTTTGTGTCTGCATTTTGGCTGCTTCCCTGTATTTGTTTCTATGTATTATGTATAGCTTCTATGTCTCCTGGAAATGGCAGAATAGCTGTGTTACCAAAAAAGGTATTGGATTTTATAGAATGCTTTTTCTGTGTCTATTAATATGATCATGTGATTTTAGTTATCATTTTGTTTCTGTAATGTATCACATTTAGTGACTTGCAAATATTGTACCAGACTTGCATCCCTAGCATAAATCCCACTTGATCATGATGTATGATCTTTTACATGTATTGCTGGATCTGATTTGTTAATATTTTGTTGAGGATGATAACATCTGTGTTCATCAGGGATATTGGACTGTAATTCTCTTTCTTTGTAGTGTCTTTATCTAGTTTTGGAATTAGGATAATGCTGGCTTTGTAAAAAGAGATTGGAAGTGTTCTTTCCTCTTGAATTTTTTGGAATAGTTTGAGGAGGATAGGTGTTAGTTGTTTGAAAGTTTGGTAAAATCCTTCTGTAAATCCATCCAGTCTAGGACTTTTGTTTGTTGAGGTTTTTTCTTCTTCTTCTTTTTTTTCTGCTTCAATTTCATTAATTGTTATTGACCTATTCAGGTTTTCTGATTCTTCCTATTTGAGTTTTGGAAGATTGTTTGTTTCTAGGAATTTGTCAATTTCTCCCAGGTTGTCCAGTTTGTTGACATATAGTTTTTCATAGTATTTTCTCCCAATCCTTCATATTTCTGTGGTGTCCATAGTTATATCCCCTTGTTCATTTCTGATTTTATTTATTTGGATAGTCTCTCTTTGTTTCTTGATGAATCTGGCTAAGGGCTAATGAATCTTATTTATCTTTTCAAAGAACCAGCTCTGAATTCATTGATCTTTTGTATTTGTTTAAGTCTCTATGTCATTAATTTCTTCTCTCATCTTCATTATTTCCTTCCTTCTACTTCCTCTGTGCTTCCTCTAATTCTTTTTGTTGTAGGGTTAGATAGTTTATTAGCACTTTTTCTTCTTTCTTGAGGTAAGCCTGCAATGCTATGAATTCCCTCTCAGGTCTGCTTTTGCTGTGTCCCATAGGTTTGGTGTTGCTATGTGTTTATTTTCATTTATTTCCAGGAATTTTTTATTTTCTGCATGATCTCATTGGTTACCCATTTATTGTTTAATAACATGATATTTAGCTTCCATGTATTTGAGTTTTTTTGAGGTTTTTCATTGCAGTTGATATCTAACTTCATGCCATTGTGATCTGAAAAGATGTTTGGTATGATATCAATCTTCTTGAATTTGTATAGACTTGTTTTGTGTCCTAACATGTGGTCTATCTTTGAGAATGTTCCATGTGTACTTGAGAAGAATGTATATTATGTTGCTTTGGGGTGAAATGTTCTGTAAATACCAGTTAGATCCGTCTGATCTAGTAGGGCATCTATTTTAGAGAGTGACTTTTTTCATTGGTCTGATTCTTCAGAGTGGCCCCTTCTACCTTCTACCTTTTCGCAGGTCTCTTAATTTTTGTTACTTGCTCATTTTTGTGTATTGCAATCACCCATGCCAGAAAGGCATCAGGACTTAGAAGGCTTTCATGTACTTGTATGCCCCCAAATTGAATTTTGACAATGTAGACTTTTTGTTGCCTTTCTGACTTGAAGGATGCTCTACTGAACTGGCATGCTATAGCTTTAAGAAGAAACTTATATGTGACTTTCTGTTCACTTTATGCAATCTCCATAATAGGAAGTCTTAACATCACACTGGCATCCATTACTGGTCTGCTCTCTCTCTTTCAAATTAAGAAGTAGTTGTGAGGCTTTATCAAGTTTCCTACTGCTTACTTTCTAAGCTCTTTAATGAAACAAATTTGCTCTTTTATCCTGACTTCAGTTCAATCTGTATCTAATCTGGAAGAAGTGCCTTAAGGTATATAAAATGAGAGTGGTAGATAATCTAACTTTTCACTAATAAATGTTCGCTTCCATTATTCTATTTCATTTGTTATACCTATCAGGGTTTATACAAGATTGCTCCCCTGTGGTCACATGACCCTATTTTAAGCTAAATCTGTCATTGATTTGTAATTTGACAAATAAGGGCAACACTCTGTTATTGGATAATCAAGAAGATGTGATAAAAAATAACATTAGGTTACAAAAATTTCTAGCTTGCTAATATACATGTGTATCTATCTATCTATATCTATCTATCTATCTATCTATCTATCTATCTATCTATCTATCTATCTATCTATCTACTAGAGGCCCAGTGCACAAAATTCGTGCATGGGGGGGGGTTGTCCCTCAGCCCAGCCTGCACCCTCTCCAATCTGGGACCCCTTGAGGGATGTCCGACCACCCGTTTAGGCCCAATCCCAGTGGGATCAGTCCTAAGGACATCCCTCTCACAATCTAGGACTGCTGGCTCCCAACAGCCCTCCCCTGCAGGCCTGGTCCCCCCTAACTACCCTCCCCTGCAGGCCTGGGTTCCCCACAACTGCCCTCCCTTGCTGGCCTGGTCTCCCCCAACTGCCCTCCTCTGCTGGCCTGGTTACCCCTAACTTCCCACAACATCCCTCCCCTGCAGGCCATCTTGTGGTGGCCATCTTGTGGTGGCCATCTTGTGTCCACATGGGGTCAGCCATCTTTGACTACATGGGGTGGCCATCTTGTGTCTTGATGTGACAGTCAATTTGCATATTATTCTTTTATTAGATAGGATAGAGAAATATGCTCATTAACCAGGACGCCATAACGGGTCGACCAGACAGGAGGAGATTGCACACGCAATGTTGGGGGGGGAGGCGGCAGGGGACCTCCATGTGCCTGCGCTGGGGGAGGGCCTGGTCAGCTGCCCTGAGGCTGCTTCAAGGGCCAGAGAGGGAGGCAGGGCTGGACCAGCGAATCCAAGGTGGGTGGTGCAGCCGGACCCGCCCCCAGGAAGGTCCGGCCACTCAGCTTGACAGCAGACAGCAGGGTCTGCTTGCCTATAGCCGTGGTGCGGAGCAGGCAGGCCCCACAGAGAACAGAGAACCATGGGGAGTGGGCCTAAGCCACCAGCAGGACATCCCCTGAGGGTTCCCAGATTGGAGAGGGTGCAGGTCGGGCTGAGGGACCCCCCCGCCTCTGCTGTGCATGAATTTCATGCACCGGGCCTCTAGTACTAAATAAATACAGATGTATTTCCTGTGGCAGCGGTGAACTCATATATTTTATTAGCAATGAGTTGTCCTGATTGGCCTTATTTAGTGACTGCCAAAAGTTTTAGTCAATTTAGAAAGAGACTGTCTGTGTGTGGAGTCCAAGATAAAGTCTTTGCAAATCAAGTCAAACTGAGATTTCTGTAATATCCCCAGAAGTGTACATTTCAACCCTCTCCTCTCTCCTGAGATTTGTTTGGTAGGCCTCTGTTTTATTCACAGCCCTTTGAAGGCAAGCCCTGCTGTCACCAGTCCTTGCATTGGGAGCTGAAGAAAGTACCCCAGATTCAGGCCTGCTTTTCCTAATTAAAAGTGGTTAATGACTCTTTTATTGAAACTAGATTAAATTCTTATTTGGGAAACTTAATTTAAGTTATGACCTGTCAGCTACGTGGCACTTCTATCCAGTCTCATCGCCACGCAAATTGAAGAAGAGCAGATTGTGTTTTAATAGTCTACGAAAAGACGGAGTGAGTGGAATTATAAAGTACAGAATAAAGAAAAAGGAGTCACTTACACGTTATTTTCATGAAATCATATAAAATGAAGCCAAACAATTTTGTTTTTTGAATTTGTATAGATAATGTTATTCTAAGAATGCTGGTATGACACCCTGAGGCAGATTATTTTTTAACCTAAAACTGCTATATCCACTAGCCAGTTTGGCTCAGTGGATAGAGCGTCGGCCTGCGGACTGAAGGGTCCCAGGTTTGATTCCAGCCAAGGGCACATGCCCAGGTTGTGGGCTTGATCACAGTAGGGGGCATGCAGGAGGCATCCAATCAATGTCTCTCTCTCATCATTGATGTTTCTCTCTCTCCCTCTCCCTTCCTCTCTGAAATCAATAAAGATGTATATTTAAAAAAAATAAATAAAACTGCTGGATGAGCACCTCTCTTGTGCACATATTTTTAGCATCACCCATGGGGTTTGACTCCTTCTCTCAGTGCATAGTCTCTGGTACTGACTTAGACTCCTGTCCTTCTACAATAAATTTCAACTCTGTAATGGGCTCATTCAGACTGGAGCAGTATATGACTAGGTTCAAAACACTCTCTGAGGCTCTGAGTCCCCCTTGTGAGAGCGGAATGCAAAGTGATATTTCTGGGTGAGAGGCAGGGCAGAGTTGCTAGGAGTCCACAGCAAGCCTGGCAGGGAGGCCACCAGGTAGCACAGAGCTGTGCAACCTTAGAAACTTAGAGAACTACAATAAATTATTCTCCCAACATTGTCTACACAAAACTTCTGTTGCAGAAGCTTAAAATACCATACCTTTTTCTATAGAAATGATAAAATTAATGTAAAGAAGATTTTTTAAAAAGGCCCAAGCCATTGTTTGGCCTCATGGATCAATGAGAAAAGACCACGATCCTGAAAATTGTTCCATTTTATTTTTTTCTATTTCTTCTTATTGTTCTTTTCCTTTAACTAGTTGCTAAACCATTATAAAATGGAACGTTACAGCTTTTCAAATCTTTCACAGAATTTTTAATGAACTGGTCTTAATTTCTTATGAAAATATATTTTCAAAGTGTGAGCAACATTTTTCCGTTAAAATATGCATAGAAATTGACAGTGTAATTATATCCCTACATATTCCTCTCTTCTATGGTTATTCTAACTTCTGTCTCTAACTTCAAAAACACTTTCTTTTTTTTAAAATATATTTTATTGATTTTTTACAGAGAGGAAGGGAGAGGGATAGAGAGTTAGAAACATCGATGAAAGAGAAACATTGATCAGCTGTCTCCTGCACACCCCCTACTGGGGATGTGCCCACAACCAAGGTACATGCCCTTGACCAGAATCGAACCTGGGACCCTTCGGTCCGCAGGCCGACGCTCTGTTCACTGAGCGAAACCGGTTAGGGCCAAAAACACTTTCTTAATATCCCCAATTCTTGAAAATTTTATAATGTAGTCTTGATGGCATTTACATTTTAATTTTTTGCACTATAATATTACTGTTTTAGGTTCATTACATGGTGCACAATTTTATCATGAGATGAAGTACCAATAAAAATTTTAGTTAACACTTTAGGAACACCTTTTTGTCCAGTACAATTAATTTTTCTAGAATATTTGCTTGTTTCAACTAGCCAATTTAAATTTGCCTGAAAACTTGACTACTATTTTACTGTCAAATTTATTACTCTAACAACAATCTTATTTTACCCTGTAGATATTAGTGGAAGGGATTATTTGCCTTCTTGAGTAGGTCCTGAGCATTCCTGGTGGTAGGCTGGATTTAGATATCATAAACCCACTTCCCCACACCATGGGTACAAGACAACTCCAACAATTCTTGTTGGAGTAAGAGGGCAGCTGCTGTCTAACATTTAAATCAAAAAAGGAGGATAAAGTAGAAGAATATCATGTAAGGAAAAATAACCTGTAAGTAAATTACATCTAGAAAATTAATATTTTAGAAAATTAATTGTAAGGCTAAAAGCAAGACACCTATGCAAAACACACAAGGTGTCAAAACAAGCCAGAGGAAAATCATTTGGGCAAAAAATGAAATAGGATCCCAAGTCAAATTTATAGAAAATATTCCTTTATTAACTTTTGGTCGAGAATATGTTTGTATATTTTCAGAAAACAACTCCGAGACCATGTGGATTCCAGCAACAGAGAGGAATCGACAGGACTACTCCAGCCATGAAGACAGAAGAGAAGCAGTCCAGAGATGGAAGACGCTGACGTGGTCTTCCCATACTAGCAATTAGCAGCTGTGCATCACTGCAGGTTGCCCAGGACCAAACCAGAGAGAGTCGGACCTGCATTACCACCATTTGTCCACCATCCAGAACTGAAATGTCATTGCTGACATGTACACATAAGGAACTGTTGGACATTGTAATTGGGTCTCAAAAGAACTGTTGGCCCAGAAAGAAACTCACTACAGACTGATTCATTTGCCTGTCACCATAACCATTATTGTTTGTCTCATTTTCGGTTCTTATAAGTGTATTTCTAATAGCACATGATCTCACTCATCTAGTGGAAATAATGAACAACATAGACTGATGAACAAGAACAGACCCAGAAACAGGGAGGCATGGATCAGACTGTCGGGCCTCAGAGGGAGGGTCGGGGAGGGTGGGGGTAAAGGGGAGAGATCAACCAAAGGACTTGTGTGCATGCATATGCGCCTAACCAGTGGTTGGGGACAACAGGGGGGTGGGGGCATGTGTGGGGAGGTGTGTGGGATGGGAATGGAGGGATGAGGACAAATATGTGATACCTTAATCAATAAAGAAATTAAAAAAAATAATTAAAAAAAAAATAAATAAAATAAAATCCCCAATTTTTTTTATTTGGAGGTATGAAGGCCCCAGTGCATGTGTTGCATAATTAAAAGACAAGCACTGTGGTTGTTTTTCCAGTTGACAAGTCACTTTTTCCCCTTATCACAACTTTCATTTTCTTTCTATAATTATTTTGACTGTGTTCTTAATTTTATTTGGATATTTGCATTAACTTAAAATATTATTTGTTTCTATATTTTTCTAGAATTAATCTTTTTTCTAACTTCTCACAATTATGAAACTTAAAAATGCTAATTTGTATCAGTTACGCACACCTCCTTGATGGCCTACTTTCCTTGAAGGGCATTTTTCTCTTCAGTGCTTGAAAATGTGTGCTGTCCGCTTGAATATGTGTGTCTGTATGCCCTTGGTACAGGGTTTCCTTCTACATTTGGGTGATTGTCATGCTTGTACCACTTTGGAAGAAGGATATTTGAGACAGCAATTTGAGTTATTCATCCTTACTGCTATTAAAACTTACAATTTTTCTCTTTCTCCCACCCCCTTTGTATAGTACTGTTTTGTTCAATAACCTTTAAAAAAGATTTTTTTACAGAATCATGAATTCCTAGTCCCTAACTTTATTTTTTCACTAAAGTTTCCATCATATCACTGATAGTTTTGTAAAAAGCAACCAACATTTTCAGAGTTTACCAAGTCCTATTATCTGGTTATATCGTATTTTATTTCATGCTTAATAGTGACTCATTTGCTAGAACAAAGGGTTATATTTTTTTCCCAGGTAATAGTTTACTCATGGGAATATGCATAAAATTAGCAAAGTAGAAAATACTTAGAATTTGTGTATAAATATTTATTTGACATATGAAATGCATGTCAGTCTCATTATTAACATTTATCATTGTAACATCCAAACTAGTAAAGTATTTCCTAATAAAAAGCAATTTTTGAGAACTTGTATATAAGATATGAATGATTATTTCACTAGGAAACTTAGTTCTTAAGTCTACAGAGAAACCAGCAGTAAAAATATCAATAATAATAAAATCTAACTTTTCAATATATTAAATTAAAGTAGTATTTCCCTGTGCCTCCTCTACACAATGTATTTTTATTCCTCTAATACCTTAAAATGTAGATAGTCATGGCAGTATTGCTAGAATTGTTTCCAAGAATATCTTTTACATTAGAATCATTCTTCCTGTAGACTAGTCAGATCCCAGGTATCAATATCCCCAAGTTACCCACTACCATAACTGACCCTTTGTCCATTTTTAGCTAATCCTATATAATAAAAGGGTAATATGCAAATTGTCCCCCTGACTGGGAGTTCGACCAGAGTTCGACCAGGGGGCGGGGCCGGCCCGCCAACCACCTGCAGCCCCTCCCTCTGGCAGCCTGGCCCCATTGCCCAATCAGTGCGGGCCAGCCGGACCCCACCCGTGCATGAATTTGTGCATGGGGCCTCTAGTAAATTATAAAAGAAAACATCAACAAAGGACATGAGGGAAAACTGACAATTGATAAATCTTTAGCTCTGCAACCTCATATTTCCATCCTGAGATGAATCTGCTCAATCTCTCATACACTCCATTAATAAGACCTTTACCTTGACCTGCTTTCTCAGTGGGCAGTGATGTGCATTGTTCCAACAAAACTCTTTCTCCCAGGTCCCATAGTAAGTGACAGCAATTGTTTCACAGCTACTGATTTGGGTTAGGGGTGAAGTGTGTGGCCTTGGAGCACAGCCAAAGTAAGTGGTTCACTCAGGACCCTAAAGCATGGCCTCATTATCACTACTCTAATAAACTGAGCTGCCAAGTCACTGAAGCACTGATGTCTCTAGAAATTGTTAGGGCTCTTTGATTTACTTTCTATGGTGTTCGAGATTTTTTTAGTAACCTGTATACTCCTTTCTTGCTGTGACCTCATTTTTTTTCCCTCTTAGGGCTGTCTTTTTCCTTATGTTGCCCCTGTGAGTCAGAAAAAACTTTAAAAAAAATTTATAGACTGATTCAAATAGCTTCAGGAAGAGTTCTGCCTGTCGATAGAACTGTGCTAAAAAAAAAGAAAAAAAAGAAAAGCAAATTCAGTGCTAGTCTAGGAGGAATTGTCTACTCTGAGTTAGGATCTTGATTGGCATGGCTTTGGTATGGGATTTATGTGTGACTATCAGAGGTGAACAGTTTTGGATAAGTAAAATAAGCACCACTCTGGGACAGCCGTAGGATCTAGACTGTTGCTTTTTCTGGAAATCAGGTGGGAGCAAAGTGATGTCCTGCTGCATGTAAGAAAAATATGTAAATTCATTAGCATTTGCAAATTCTAAGTAGAGAGATAAGTCACAGTTCAATAAGCCTTTTACTCAGAATCCTATTACCTGCAAAGAATTATTACGTGTGCACTTGCCTTTTCAAATGACAAAAACAAGCAAATAAAAATTCACCAGCGGGCTAGACAGGACATTTTCATCTCATGGTTGCAGACTAAGCGAAAGAAGGTAACACCTGCCCTTCCAGCACTGTCAGGTGCTGGCCTGAGGCTTCTCTGCTAACATCCTGTTGAGCAAAGCAAATCACAGGACCAAAACCAAAGTCAAAGGCTGTCATTATAATCATTTCTTTCATATTACCATGCTGGTATTTTGGACCTTTATTTCCTGTGGTTTTCTCTAATACAATACCACTTAACAAATCCAGAATGTGATTTAAAATAATTTCCAGAAGAATCAATACATGAGCTTGTGTTTATTTTTGGTTTTGGTGATTTTTGCTGCTGTTTTTTGTTGTTGTTTGGTTTTGTTGTTATTTTTTTAAGAGTCCATCTAAAAATGTATAAGCATTGTTCTAAATCTTAGTAATGTATACCCTTTCTGTCCTCAATGAGCTTATATTTTAGCAGAGAGATAGAAAAGTAAGCAAACATTGCAAATTAATGTTTTATGTGCTGTGACAGAAAGCTATACAGAAAGTGAGGAGAAGTAATCTCTGCTTACTTCACAGAAGAGAAAGTGCTTATTCTGAGTCTAAAAAAGATAAAGAAAACCTTTTGCATGGGGACAAAGCTAGATGTATGGAACAGACAGGAAAGCAGCATAGACAAATCAATAGAGGAATAAAGGAATATGAGAACATTGGGTTGAGAAGCTGAAAGTAATATAATATTCAGGACATTAAGTCCACATTTTAATGGTACACCAGGAAGCTGGCAAAATAGAGATGAAAAAATGTATTGGCATGCCATGCTATGGAGTGTTTATTTTTTTCCAAAGAAAGTAAAAGTCATTAAAGCAAGAAGCACATAATCAGATTTACATTATTGAGATATTATTCTGGAAGGAGTGTGGAGGTTAAAGCCACACTGGAAGAGTGAAATGCCATCTAGAAGGTTGGTTCAACAATCCAAATAGTATGAGAGAGAGAGGACATGAGTCTAATATATTGATGAAAGAAAATACTGTACTTATAATTGCTGAATGTCCAATAATAAGTGCTCTGCCTGCAAATGATAATTGCTCAGTAAGATTTTGTATGTCGGATATAGTTTGAGGTAGTAATATAATTTGATCTTTCCCCATGTGAATAAAGTTTGTCCCAGTATCATTTAGAGAATTGTTCTGAGTAATCACCTGTCATATATTATTTTCCTTTATGTATAGGTTGGTCTGATTTTCATTCTCTTTCATGAGTCTCATTCTATTCTTCATCTTTAATCTTTTTAAAAATATATATTTTCTATATTTGTGTCTCTCTCTGCTGAACTTTGAATCATTTCTAAAGATTGATTCATAGTTTTATAGAGAGAGACATACTAGTAAATATTTTTAACCTGCTCTAGTTTTACCTCTTTTTTCCCCCTTTTGGTCTCCATATTAGAAATAAAGTAGAGCAATTAAATAATTATTTTATTACATATGTCAAATCTACTGTTTAACCTGTCCATTTAATATTTTAATTTTAATAATTTTATTTTCAGAGCCTTGTTTTATTTATTCTTTTTCAGTTCTGCCTATTCAGTTCTGAAATTCTTTTGATGCTTAATCATTTGGTGAATCTATATTTTACTATTTATGCATTTAGATATAATATTTTAAATTTTATTTTTATTTTTTATTAATTTCAGAGAGGAATTTTCTGAAAACATAATTAACTGAATTTCTTGAGAATGTTAATCAGTTTTCTTCTCTTGATGCTCATTTCTGATGACTAGTATTCTGTGTATTTTTTTATTCTTTCACTTGAGCTCATAGAGGGTACATCTTTACCATTGGAAATCTGCTTCTGTTAAGAAATGAAGAATATGATGTACATGAGAGACAACCAAAGTTTAATATTAAGTTGTGGTAGTGTTCATACTATGCATTTGTCCTCAGGACAATCAAGCTTTGTTTGTTTGTTTGTTTGTTTTCATTTTTAACTCTTCTCTAAAACCGCTTCCAATACAGACGATCTCATAACTGTGACTGTATTTGTCTTTCTTGGTCTTGATCTCTTAGCAGAATTTTTTAGTTCTGTAATCCCTTTACCCACCCCCTCAAAATATTTCTTCTTGTTGCTTTCATAACATTGACCTTTTTTTTTTTTTTAATCTTAATCTTGTCTTTCTAGTCACTTAGTCTCTTTTGGATTCTCCCCGCCCCCCCAATTCTATATTAAGATTTCCCTGTTCCTCCTCTTTCTTCTTCTTTAAAAATGTTTTATTGGTTTTAGAGAGAGAGGAAAGGAGAGGGAGAGAGAATGAGAGAAACATCAATGTGAGAGAGAAACAGATTGGTTGCCTCCTGCACGCACCCCAACCAGGGATCAAACCCACAACCCGGGTATGTGCTCTTATGAGGAATCCAACCAAAGACCTTTCCATGCACAGGATGACTCTCAACCAACTGAGCCACATCACCCAAGACTATTTGTCTTCTTCTTATACACAATATCAAAGTAAAACTCATCCAGAACTATGCAATTGACACCAATGATTCTCATCTCTATTTCTGGTTTAGATCTGATTTTTAAGGTCTGTATTAGTTATCTATTTTAGCATGACAAATTATCCCAAAACATAGCAACTTGAAACAACAAGAATATATATTCTTATACAGTTTCTGAGGGTCAGAAATCTGAGAGCAGCTTAACAGGTAGTTATAGTTCAATATGCCATAAATATTACAGGAAATCTGTTGGTGGGAGCTTCAGTTGTATGAAGATTTGAGTGGGGCTTGCAAGGATCTGCTTTCAAGATGATTCACATGGCTGTTGTCAGAAGATCTCAGTTCTTTGTCATGTGGATCTGTACCCAGTGCTGCCTGAATTTCCTTACAAAGGGCTGCTGATTTCTTTTGGAGTAACCCAGGATAGAGCCAGGAGGGAGGCCATATTGCTTTTTATGATCTAGCTTCTGAAGTGACATGTAATAATTTCTTCCATATTCCACAGATGACTACAATGTGGGAAGAGATTGAGAAAGGATACCAGAAGCAGGAATCATTGTGGGAAATGCTGGAGTCTGGATAGCACAAGGTCTATGTTTCAAGTATATGCTCATTATGTTATCATATGGATACCACAAACTGAGTAAGTATAAACAAACCCATTATATACTTACTCAACCTCTCTACATCATGTCAAAACTACCATTATTTATTTCCCCTCTGATATTCTCATTCTTAATGAATGACACTATTACCCACCCAGCTACTTAAGCCAGAAATCTGGAATTACCTTCAATTTGTTCTTGCCTCATTCTATTGATATGTTATCTAAGTATTTAAAAAAATCCATTTAAATCTTTTTAACCCCACTTTAATTTCCCTAGTTCAGGTCACCATCATTTGTCATCTTTTACACTGATCTCTCTTTCTTTCATTCCTCTTCTTTCTCTCTCATTCATTCTCTTACTCCCATTAGTTCTTATCCTATTTCCATCTCATAATCCAGCATAGGATCATTATAAAATAGAAATTGAAACACTGCATTTCATTACCTAAAGCTAGAATCAAATTTATAAATCTATTATAAATGAAAAATACATTATTTTGGATAATGGTAGTAAAAATGACAAATGTTGGCAGTGCAATAAGCTTATAAATCTAAAAGCCTTCTATAACATTGACTGAAAATAAAGAGTTGAGTTAGTTTTTCCTCAGTTGGATTCTGGATATAAGCCCTCAATAACCTTATGCTATAGCATCATTCTCAAACAGTGAATGATGACATTTCAAATGGTGTAAATCAGAGACTTAAGAATGGTACATTAAAAAAAATAACAAATATTTATGGAGAGCATGCCATTCTTTCTGAAATATAAATTATTCAAGAGGCCAATAGTTCCCAGAAAAATTACATGAGTTCCATGTCAAGTGAGAATAGATCAAAATGCAATTAATGATAAAATTACTTGTATTTTTCATATCTTCATAAAGGGCAACTCTAAGTCAAAACAATGACCTTGCCCCAAATCTTTTCTACCTGCTGTGTTTCTTACCTGAATATTCTTCAATATGAATAAAAATTGAAAATATTACAAAAGAAAAAATAGAAATACAGTAACCTCCTCTTATTTGCAGTTTTGCTTTCCATAGTTTCAGTTACCAATGGTCAACCATGGTTCAAAATATTAAATGAAAAATTTTATAAATGAACAATTTATAAGTTTTAAATTGTGTGCCATTCTAAGTAGCATAATGACATCTTACACTCTTCCACTGTCCCACCTGGTATGTGACTCATCCAGTATCTCCACAGTATATGCTCCCTGACCATTGGTCACTTAGTAGATGACTCAGCATCAGGTTGACTGTTGAGATATCACAGTGCTTGTGTTTGCATAACCATTATTTTATTTAATAATGGCCCCAAAGCACAACAGTAGTTATGCTGGTAATTTTCATATGCCAAAGGAAAGCGATAAAGTGCTTCCTTTCAATGAAAAGTCAAGCATTTTTGACTTAATAAAAAAGAAAAAAAATCATATGCTACAGTTGCTATAATCTATGTTAAGAATGAATCTTTTATCCATGAAATTATGAAAAAGGGAAAAGACGTTTGTGCTGGTTGTACTATTGCACCTCAAAGTGCAAAAGTTATTGCCATAGTGCATGGCAAGTACTTAGATGGGAAAAGCATTAAATATGTGGATGGAAGGCACAATCAGAAAATATGTTCCCGTTGACAGCAACCTGTTATGCCAGAAGTGTTTGAGCCCATGCAAAGTCTTCAGCAAATCATCCCCTGAAATGAGTGACACACCAAGCCATTTATTGCAAGTAAGGCATGGTTAAACAGATTCAGGAATAGGATTGGAATGAAAAATATAGAAATTACTGAAGAGGCTATGTCTGCTATTGAAAAAGGTGTTGCCACATTTTAAGCAGAGTTGCAGAATGATTATGGTCCAGTATCTCCACAGTTTTAGGCATGCACTGGGGTAAGGGTAGACTATAATATCCATAACAAAAGTTTTCGTGCATGTGTTGTATGTCAGTGCACTGTTATTTACATAAGCTGCCTCAATATTTAATATTAATGACATTGAAAATGTAATATAATGAGCCAGGAGAACAGAATAATTACGCAGTTTTAGCATTAGACATAGTCAACACTCTTATATAAATGTCAAAGAATTAACCAACATTAGACCTGAAGAGACCCTAAGGTCACTTGTCCCCACTGTCTCATTCATAAGTGAGAAAACAGATTCAAGAGAAAATTATATCATATTTTTAAAACAATAAATAATTGCAAACATTAAGGCAAAGGCTAATTTCTGAAATGCACTTAATACAAAAGAACCAATGGCCTTAAAAATGTCTTTACTATATTATCCTATATAATAAAGAGGTAAAATGGAAATTGACCCTCACACCCTCACAAGATGGCTGCCTACAACCAGGCCAGCAGGGGGGTTAGTGAGGGACGACCAAATGACTGAACAGCAGGCTGCGTGGGGCGACCAGGCCAGCAGCAGGGGGGCAGTTGGGGGCAACCAGGTTGTCAGGGGGGCAGTTAGGGGTGACCAGACCAGCAGAGGGAGGCAGTTGGGGGTCACCATGTTGGCAGAAGGAGAGGTAAGAAGTGACCAGGCTGGTGGGGGTAGCAGTTGGGGGCGACCCGGCAATGGACATCCCCCAAGGGGTCCCAGATTGGAGAGGATGCAGGCTGGGCTGAGAGGACTCCCCTGTGCACTGGGAGGGGGGGCGGGGGGGGGGGAAGGGGAGTTGTCCCTCATCCTGGTCTGCACCCTCTCCAATCCCACAGGGACTGGGCCTAAACCGGCAGTCAGACATCTCTCTCACAATCCGGGACCACTGGCTCCAAACCACTTGCCTGCCTGCCTGCCTGATTGCCCCTTAACCAATCCCTTACTGGCCTGATTACCACCAACTGCCCTCCCCTGCCAGCCTGATTGCCCACAACTGCCCTCCCCTGCTGGCCCAATGTCGCTCCCAACTGCCCTCCCCTGCCGGCCTGATTGCCCACAACTGCCCTCCCCTGCTGGCCATCTTGTAGTGGCCATCTTGTGGGGGCCATCTTTTGATGATGTGGGGGCAGCCATCTTGGGACAATGTCACAGCAGCCATCTTGTGACAATGTTGTGGCAGCCATCTTGTGACAAAGTCACATGATGCCACCTAGGCTTTTATTATATAAGATAAATGAAAACAAAACATAATACATATAAACAACTAGAGTCTGATGCATGAAGATTCGTGCAAGAATAGCCCTTCCTTCCCCTGGCTGCTGGCACGCGGCGGGCTCGCTCCGGCAGCCTGTGCAGCAGCGGTGGCGGTGGCAAGCCCTGTGTGCTCCGGCGCTGCTTCCTCCTCGCCCTCCTTCTCCAGAGAGTCCCTCTGTGAAGCGCTGGTGCTCCTGGGGAGGTGCAGAGGGGAAGAGGTGGGGGGAGCAAGGCAGGCGGGGAGGACTGGAGAGGTTGGGTGTGCTAGTGCGTTTCACTTTCCCATTGTGAAAGTGGGATGCAACTGGCCCCCTTCCTCATCCTCTTCCTCCTCCCCCCTCTTCCTCCTGCCCACCTGCCCTCCCTCCATTGCCCATCGCCCCTCCCCTCTTGATTTGGCAAGATAGGGAGGAGGGAGATCTGATAATTTGGGTTACTGTGTAGGTGGCCTCTTTCATCTATTCAAAACAAAGCTGAGCCACCTCCTGCTGCCACTACAGCTGCCACCATCACCCCTTGGCTGGCCCAGGGCTCCTGGGATGTGCTAACTGTACACTGATCGAGCTCCTGCACACATCCCCGCCCATGGTGCTGTTCCAACGCTAGGGTTTTGTTTACCAAAGCAGCAGGGCAAGGATGGGGTAGAGGGAGATGCCAGACACTGGTAGCTATGACCTCAGGCACCAGAGGGTTGCCTCTGAGGACAGGGGCTGGGCCACAGGGAGGCTGCAAGGACAGTTGGCAGGTGTGAAGTGCAGCAGGGAGGCCTGAGGAAGCTCGCTGCCCAAAGGCCCAGAGTGGCCTGGGGGGGGGGGGGAAGGGGCGTGGTGGCCGCCATTTTGTGGGTTAATTAACATACTCACTCCTGATTGGCTGTGGGTGTCACGACATGACAGTCAATTTACACATTTCTCTTTTATTAGTAAGATACTCTAATCAAAATAGCAGGAGAGCTCAAAGAATGAGCTTTTCAGAAAGTGAGTTTGTTTTTCTAGGCATGCTTTCAGATCTTGGAATTAAAATTTCATTTTGAGAAATCCAAGATGACAGTGAGGTAGGTGGAAGATGTACTAACCTCCTCCCAGGACAAAACTGAAATTACAACAATATTATAGAAAAATCATCCTGAATAACTAACTGAAAACTAGCTGAGGAGAAGCCTTATAACCAAGAGTTTACAGAAGAAGCCACATCCAGACAGGTAGAAGGTGCAGAGGCATGAGTGGGCTGTCCCTGCTTGCAGAAGTGGTGACTGAAGCTCCAGAGGGATATCTCATTTGCAGCCACTCATCTTGAGCTCCAGCAGAGGGAGGGCATAGCAGATTAGAGCTTCATGAGGAGTGTCTGGGGTTTGTGGTTCTGGGAGAGAGCTGAAGGTTTATCCTCCAGGATCCCTGTGCTGAGTAATTCCTCTATACCACAGAAGCCATCGTTCTTGGGTGGGGCACTCCCCAAGGTGCAGCATCAACTTGGTGGAAAGCAATAGCCCCACACTTGGGAATCCCTCTCACCCCATGCTGTGGAGCTTACACCTGCTGAGGAGGAGAGCTAAAGCTCTTCCAGTGCCTAAGCCTAACAACCAGCCAGCAGTGAAGGCAGGATAAGGTAAATCTTTGGGTGCTTTGCAACTTTTAATGACCTGCCCCTTGGCCCAGTTCTGATAAAAGCCAGCCTTTCTGTGCAGCTGGGTCCTTCCTGCATGCACTCAGGTGCAGAAGGGGCAGCCACAAACTGAGAATAGCTAATAGCTCTAAACAGGTTGCCCAGGCCCAATCACAGGTAGCATCTAACATTGGCCTGCACTAGAGTTCCTCCCAAGAGACCCAGAACCAATACACACAGTGGCCAGCTTTAGACAACATGTGCCCATAATTCTCCTCTTTCTTGCTCTCCCTATTGAAATCAACTTTATCACACATGACACATCCCAGATCTGCTATCGGGACCTATTTTTTTTTTTTTAGCTTACTTTACTTTCTTTTCCAAATTTTTAAAAAAATATATACTTTTCTTAACCCTTTACTAGGTTTTTACTTCTGAGAACCCAGACAGTATTTATTTGTTGTGCTTCTATTGCTGATAATTAGTAGATTTTAAAAAAAACATTTTTTTGGATTGATGACAGTATCATCCATTCTTCCTAAATCATCCTTTGTCTCTCCCACCTTTCCTCTCCACTGTTACTTTCCTATCTCCTAGTAGAAAAATATCTTTGAAATGTAAACATATTACACCTTTTCCAGAAAGAGTTAGAGACAGAAAAAAACACACATGTCTTCTTAGGCTGATATTTGACAGTAATCTGAGAGGTGATATTCTGTTTTCTTATATAGATTAAGCTGCAAAAAGTTTTGGCAAGAAAAGTAAACACTTTCTATGCTCTTTCTAAATTTAGTGTTACATGTTATTGAAGCATGTTTATCATCGGGATTCTCTTATTTTTCAGATATAAATGCAGTGTATATCCTAAAATCTAATGAAAAAAAAATTCAAATTAACACTTTGGACTATCTCAAACTTCTACCATGCACATGATCAAGAGTTGAAATTATAGTAGTAACTTATAATGAACATTATAACACTTTCAGAAGTTTTATTTCGAGAATTATTTATGAGTTTAGTACATTTTTAGATTTTTAGGACCTTATTGCTTTCTCTTTCTCCTTCTTTATTTGCTAGTGATAAATTCCTATTCACCAACCACAATAACTTGAAGAACAAGATGGTAATTAATTTTGACTTGTGTGTGTGTGTGTGTGTGTGTGTGTGTATGAGAAAGTACAGAATAGCTAACCAAGTAAACTTTCATTAACAAGAGGCTCTCAGCTATTACTATTTTATTTTCTGTTATCTGCCTGGGCTGCATCATTTAATTTTGTCTTGTTTGCAGTAGCATATATCTAATCTTTCACAGATTCTTCTAGTTGTCTCTTTCGGCTGTCAGCATTCTAATCAATGTAGCTTTTCTATTGAACTGTTTCCTAATTTTCCTTTATCCATCTTCACTTAATAAAGAATGAAATACATGAGTAAGTGAAAACCCTTGTGGTGTGTGTGTGTGTGTGTGTGTGTGTGTGTGTGTGTCCTTGTTTTATTCCTTGTACTTAAAATAGGTGCTTTAATTTTCTTATGTTTTCTTATCTCAGCCTGACTTTCCCCAGCTTCACATACTGAGTGATATTTCCTTTAATTCCAAGCAAGCCAAAAAGCAAATTTCAGAGTATTCATAACCATAAATAAAATATCTCTTGTGCATATCAGGCCATTGGTGATATTATTTCCTCAATATAACCTTAATGACTCTATGTGATAACCAATGTTATTGTTCTACACCAAGCGCTTAAATAATCCTTTAAGAGCCATAAACAATTTTAGTGCCTGTGGTTCCTGTCCAAATAACTAAAGGTTAGCTGGGTATCGCAGCTCCGCAGCTCAGATTCCCTATCACTTCTTTGTTACATCTAAGTTTCACATGTATCTCAGCACAATCTCTACATACCAGCAACTGTGAAATTCTAGTTGTCAGTCTCTTCACGGGTTCATTAGAGTTGTTCCTGGCAGTCAGTATTCGAGTATCTTAAAGTTCGCTGTCACATATCTTGATGTGTTTTAATTATAGCCTGGATATATAAAGAAGGACCATTTCATTTTTATGAGGAACAATATATTGTCTGTATAAAAATGACCTTGTGCTGGAAAAGAAAGAATAAAAGTAAGCATATAGAATACAAATAAACAACTTTTATGGGCAAAAATTTTTATTTTTTTTTTAACTGAAGACACCAATTCGTGAAATGTCCTCCAAATATTTGTGGCTCAATTAAGTATGATGTTTATTTTATAAAGGCCCGGGTTCTATTTGTGCCCTTAACTAATAAAAATAGTTTGGGAGTTCTCATATGTTTATCATTCTGCCCAGTCATAAGGAACAACACAGAGGTGACCCTGAGCCAGATAGAGAATCAGGGCTTCCTTTTCACTTCCCCTGTAAGAAAATCCCCAGGATAGCATTCCTGATGCCAATAAGATAACCTTTCTTCCTTCCTAAGACCTTCCAGAGCATTAAAGACTATGCCCAAGGGAATTTGGTTAAAAGGAGTAAGAAAATCTCCCTTTTGTTTTCTTTTTCTTGTCTATTTTTGAGATTACCTTGGTCATGTTTTGTTTCACCTTTTTCATTTTCTACTTCTATCCTATCTTTGATACAGCCCTGGAATCACATGGGAATCAGTACAATGGATTAAATTCCGGATGGTAAAGTGTGCCATTGTATAACGTCAACTTTTAAGGCAAAAGGCTCTCCTTAAAATAAGGAGAAAATAAATCTAATCTCATCCCAATACAGAGTTGATGGTGTCAGTTTGTTTAAAGAGTATAATGTTTGGAAAAGAGAGCACATTTTGTAAAATGCCTAGGTGTCAAAGAACTTGAGACATTGGTTTTAGAGACTTCGGGAAAATTGCAGAATTTGCCCTTTTCCTTTCACAAGCATTCAGCAGTGTTGTCAATAGAATTTGGCATTCCAAGCAGTAGATTAATATAGGCACCCATTGAAGGTTTTAAAGTAAGTTTTCCAAACTAGGTCAGAGTTTCAGAAGTAACATGAATCTAAATGTACATTAGGTAATTGATTTGATAGGATTTTTGGTGTTTCTGAAGTGATACAAAGCAACCATATAGTAAAATCTATCTTTTCTTATTACTTGCATCATTAAAAGTATTAGCCCTTTCTGAATGTTAAGATTATCAGAAAGAGAAAAAAGGTTTTATTTTCCTTATCCTCCAAATAAAATGAAAAGAGTTTCATTTTCTGAAATTAGAAATTTAGAGAGGTCATAGCTAAGGATCACTGAACATCTTAGTCACTAAGTATTTTTTAAATTATAATTTTTGCTATTCAAAATGGTAAAAAAAAACTTTGTGAAGGAGTAATGTTATACTTTTAATTTCTAAAAAATACATTTTTTTTCTGAAATATATTGATAAGTAAAAATTATCTTTATTCCTAAAACCCAGAAATAACCATTGTATAATTTGGTTGCATATGCTTATAAATGCAATGGATAGATAGGGAACTATACATTTGCACACATACATTATTTTAACAAAATGGTGTTCATATTAGCCATACTAATTTTAGCTGATTTTTTAAATGTTACATCATTCTGAGTCACTCTTTTCTGATCTCCCCATCAGCAAAATGTAATGCCCTTGCTGCCCTGGCCCCGCCCTCTTTCTCTGGAACTCCTTGCCTGGTTGTGAGCATCTGTGAACATCTCTTTAGACCTCGATATAGGTAAGCACAAGTTTAGATCAGTGCTCCCCTTCTCATCAGAAAGATAATTCTGCCTCTCAGGGCTACATCCCAACATCTGGGGACTCACAGGCTTGCCTTTGGTGGCTGTTGTTATCCTGGACTGGGACAGAGATGGTAGCTCTTGATGCTGCCAGGGGAATGAGCATTGCCATAGCCCAGGGCTCCGAGTCCAGCCTTTGTAGGTAGTGGCTGTCAGGGAGGAACAGGAAGGTGCTCTAGGAACAGCTCTCCCTGGGAAAGTAGGCTGTGTGAGTTTATGAGTGGGGAGATTACAGGTTCCCCATGAATACCTAAAGCCAGAAGAGCTTTTGAATCATCTGGAATCCTTCCAATTAAAAAAAGGTTTGGGGGTGGAGTAGCAAAGACTTGAGCAATTATATTATTAACCTGGCATAGCCTCATAGGAGGCTGTGACAGAGTCTTGGGTACAGTTATCATTACTTTGAACATATGCATTGATTTTTTCTTCCCACTTTTAGAGGAGCCTGGAAGAAAGAACTGTCACATTGTCAGGAATTATTAGGAAGAATCGAGATCATATTGACAGATGGTTGAAATCATCCATCCATCCACTCATGCACTTACTCAGCAAATATTTAATGAGCTTGTACCATGTGCCGGGCTCTTTACTAGGCACAGGTATAAAGGGTGCTTTCTGTTGCCTGCTGAATCTCCTTGAAGGCTGGGACAGCAGGAATGCTTTGTTATATATTGAAGTCAGTTGCTAGTGAAGCCAAAAGTGTTAAATATAAAGGAATTTTAGGAGATATCTAGAAATAGCATTGCTGCAGTCTGCAAAACCTACTAACATGAAATTCTCATTTAAGAACATGAATATTGGGAATCTGGGGCATACATACATAAAGAATTCACCTGATACATTTCAAAAACTGCCTTCTGAACTATTTAATTAACAACCTATGAAAAATAGACTCTTGAGACCTAAGTGGATAATAGATGTCACCTTTGTTCTATAAAAATGCTTTGCTACCCGTAAAACTTAATTTTAAAATGTACAGTCAGCATTTGCAACAAGCTGTCTCTCTAAAAGTTCCACCTATCCTGGTTTGACACAAATAATGAAGAAGGGCAACATTTATCCTCATTGCTACGGCAGATAATTTTATTTATCATTGGATCATAAGGTGTAGTGTTGTCTCCAGGGTATGAAGACTGACAGGGCAGATGGTCTTTATTGTTCCTAAAGGTCTCTTTAGTAAATGACACACTAATTCTTTAGTACTTTCATCTATCTACCCTCCCTATGCAATTAAAATGTGGTGACACATTTTTATGGTCACTAAACGAGCATAAATTAGCATTAATTAGGGGTATTGTAAGGTAATTCCCTAATCAAGAAGCTACACGCAGATGGGAGGAGCACTGGACTACTAATCAAGTTCTCAAAATCACCTCTAGCACTTTTTCAGCAAAGAGGTTATTCTCCTGTCTTCATTGGTTAAGCTTTGTGTGTGGCGGGGGGAAGGGGGGGCAAAAGCTTGCATTTTAAAACTTACTACCTTACTTTTTCAGACATTTATAGTCTGTCTTCCCCCGCTGCCCCACCACCACCTGAGCCTGAAATACATAGATCTTAGGTAAGGAACATAGACAAGCTCTTTGGATTAATTCATGAGTTAATCAATAGGCGACATGCCTTCTAGGCTTGCATTCAGAGTGCCAATGTCTAAGGATTCTTTTGCTGAGCATAAAGGCTTCAATAAGCCATTAGGTGAAAACCACAATGAGGCATTTAAAAAGCTTTGCAATTAGATCAGAGACTAACTGTCATTCTTAGGGAAACTTCCTCCTCCTGATACCCAAGGCATCAATATAAATTGCTGTTATCAGATGGGCAAGAATTCTTTCTACCTTTTAAGTCTAGTCATCTTATGAAATGAAAATGATTGACCCTTCCCCCTGAAAATACTCATTCTATGCATTGATATTAGCAAAATAAAATTAATTTTAAATCAGATATTATGTTCCCATATATAAACCAAGGGGTGGGGTATGGAAGACTAATTTTAGAAAGAAATAAAAAGTAGTAGGAAAGGTAGCAGGGTATGTTATCCCAATGTGTCCCAGTACTCACACAATTACAATGTGACTCAGTTTCCAAACTAATAAGTAGAAATAGCATTGAATGATGCCACAAGGAGCAGTAATACCATTTTTAACCAAGTACTACAATAACTTATTCATTCAACAAATATTTATTGAGCACCTATGGTGTTCTGTGGGGGAGGAAGAATCTTCCCAATACCCTTCTATGTTCTTCCAGTGGTCCAATAATCAAATCAATATGAGATAGGTTAACAAGATAAGATAACCAAATTTAATTACAAATGTATATATGGGAACCCACATATGAGAGAACCAGAGACCTCCACATACATGAGAGGTTCAGCGACAAAGTTAAAATTAGGTATTCTGGTATATGTCATTGTGAGCTAAGGATGAGGTAAGGCACCGTGGGGCTTCATACGGGAGGATCATCATTCACAGGACGGTAAGAAGAGCAGATGTTAAGTAATTAGAAGCTTGCCCTGCCAAGTAGATAGGTCATAAAAAGTTATCTCTGGTGATGACTTTTATTAAAGGCAAGGCTCCAAATTTAAATCCTTTAAGGGAGAGGTAAAAAATTCACATGAGCCTGCAGGGTCTCGATTGCCTTCAGCTCAAAATAAATCATAATCCAAAGTGGCACATCTTGGGGAGGCCTGTTCTGAACCCCTTCAGTTTCAAACACTGTTTTCCACACCTTAAGTTAGAGTCGATGGGTGACAGGTATGTGTTCTAACTGGCTTGCCTTTACAGTTTGCCCAGTGCATGCAGAAAAGCTCTATTCCCGTCTGCATGCCCATCCTTCCCTTATAATGGAAAGATAAGCGTCAGCAGCATTTATTGTTCTCTTTTTTCAATCCATTTCCTTTCAAAGCTATGCAAATTACATAGGTATAGAGTACAAGTTCTGGAAATGGGAGAGGTGATAAAAGGTGATCAGTGTGGTTGCCCTATTTGCCAATTCTCCTTTACAAAAATTCAGTGTTGTCTCATCTTTTCTTCATGGTCATTTTTATTTTTTATTCTTTTTAACCACAGCAAGTAGGAGAAAGATTAAATGGTATTTCTTGGCTGCTACCTTCTTGAGTTTGAATAATAAGTACATCTCTCAGTTTCAGCAGTGAATTGGGATTATTAAACATGTCTATTCTTTAGACATCCCTAATCTTGTGTCATAAAATGTTTTGCAGTAGACTTGTGTAAATTCTAAATGCTGATTTCAAGGTTTGTCCCTCAAAATGAAGTTCTTATACATAAAAGGAATCTGTGCTTTTAAATTTTTATTCTGTCCATTTCTCAAATAACTTGGCTTAGTGGAGCTCTTGTAACTCTTTGATATGATTTTCATCACTTGTAACCTTTAGACCTTTTAGAATTTTGTGCATGATGCTTAGTTCTTACCTTGTCAACAAAAAATAGCATGACTGGTTTCTGCTGCCAAATATTCCATATTAAAATTCACAATATTTAATGTTTTTTAGGAAAGAAATTGGCACAACATCTCTATGGTGCATCTGCTGGGTATGGCTGTCAGTTATTATAATAGGGTTTCTAACAAATGACACACCAAGGCCTTAACTTTCAAAGGCCCTATGCAGAGTGTCAATCATTTACTCTCTGCCTGTTCAAATGAGCATTCTTCCAAGAGCACCTTTAAGGAGTGCGTTTGCCCTGACTTTAAATAAAAAAGTCTTTCTGTCTTTATTTTATCCTGTGGAAAATCTCCATTCTAATGAAAATCTGACAGGGCAAAAATGACCAATTTTGAGTTAAAGATGAGCATTTTTTTTACAATAATACGTAGTATTCATTATAAATTCTGAACATAGTTGCTTATCTTCTTCTTCCTCCACTGCCCCCTCCAACATGCACTTATTTATAAATATTCTATAAACTGTGGATAATTGCTTACATTGAAAGCCTATGTCAAATTGAGCAACTTTCACCTTTGAAGTTAAAAATGTAAGCACATATATAAAGAACAGAATTAAACAGAAGTTATGATGTAAATGTCTTACTGAGCAGCCCAGAATAAATATTGATTCACTAGGATTGTGAAACAAATCAGACAATAGCCATAATCATTTATAATCCATACTACATGGCATATTAGTGATGATTACTGGGATCTGAATACAAATTTTTACTTTGATTGGGAAAGTAGGTGTTAATTATAGAGAACTATTTTTGGAGATAAATCAAGTGTTTATATGAAATGGGAAGGATACTATATTAAGAAAACAAGAAAATATTCTTACTCTCCATTAATTGACTAGCTTTGAGAAAATCCATTTCATTTTAAATAATGAATAATTTATATACTAATTTTGTGAGTCCTAAAAAAAAGTATATAATTTTTGAAATCAGGGACATACTGATTTTTTTCCCCTTCCTTTCTTTGTTCTTCCACAAACATAGACTCAATGCCTACTATGTGCTCAGTACTAGAAATACATGGCCTTGCCCTAAATCTTAGCAGAGACATAGATTTAAACAGGAATGATGTTAAGCAGTGAATGCTGTTGTTAATAGGTTTTCTTGTATCTTTTTCTTCCCTGGAGATGAATTATAGGTGGTTTGGAAAATTCAGACATAAAAATTAAATGTTCTAGCTAGTAACACAGAACAAACAATCATTTCTTGTAAATATACCATCTCATCCTATTGTCCTCAAAAGATGCACATCTGGGCTCCCAGGTACTCTTTATTAACTACATAATCTATTTCATTTAGTCAACTACTAGGCAGTAAACTTGTTGACCTCTTTGACTTCTACATTGCCTGGTTCCCAGTAAATACTGGATAATAAGCAGAAAGAATAAACTGAAACAACCTATTAATGAGGTTCAGGAAATACTACCCCAAAGTATGGCACCTTGGCATATTGAATACCATCAGATGAAGGAATTGAGAGAAAGAAGCAAAAAGGTCACGCTGACCTCTGGCCCCACTCTTGTCCTTTTTCCCTAAAAGCAGGAGATAAATTTCCCATGTGAAAGTTTCCCTCTCTGTACTAGCAGCATATGTGACATCCTTATTACTAGAGAGGGAATTTAGAGTCAGAAGGTTGTATAAACAAACCTTGTTAAACTATCCCTTATCTTCCTAGTTAACTGTATCATTCATTACCCCTTGTCCAAATTCCTTTGTCTTGTCAATTCTTCACAATTGTACTATTTCTTTGTCTAAAAGTTATAAAAGCTTCCTTCTCTGATTACTTCTTTGGGTCTTCATCTCCTGTGAAGGCCCCCATGTACATGTAAAAATTCAATGAAATCTGTATGCTTTTCTCCTGATAACCTGTCTTTTCAGCTTAGTTTTTAGACCCAGCCAGGGACCTTAAGAGAGTCAAGGAAAACTTTTTCCTCCCATAAACTGCTTCATAATCACTAAAATTAACCTTTTAAAAAATTACTTCATACTGAGGAGGAAACTGGTTTTGCAAGGTGTGTCAGGCCATAAAATCTGTGAACAATGCACTGCCCTGGGGAAGGGGGGGGGTCGTTATCCCTGGCCCCAGGACAGATCATCTGATATGGCCTGGGGACCCCCAACACCTGGGGGCCTTCCTGTAAGCCCACAAAAGGGGGCGGAACCATATCTGCAAGACAAAGACCCCAGAAGGTTAGAAAAAGTGAAGCCCTCTGCGTGTTTCTTCACTCTGATTTGGAAATTATTCCCGGAGTCCACTAGTGTTAATAAACGGGGTCCCTCCCTTTCTCTAGGAAGCGTGCTTGGTATTTCTTTGGTCTTCTGTAACAATACTTCTGAGTTTTCTGAATCTAAGTTCCAAATCAGAATTCCCACAAGCAACTGTATTTTACTTGCAAAAGCATTAACAACAACAACAAAATCTAAAGGGGAAGGCTTAGACAAACTTTGTGGACTCAGGTGATTTAAATACAATCTAAAAAATTCTTTTTTGACTCTTATTGAAACCAATCCTATAAACCTCATGAGGTTTGGCTTTCACTAATGTTTATTCCTTTTCCGAGTGACAGGCAGCAAATACCTTCTCAGGATACACTAAGTATGCTTTCAGCATATACTAAAAAATAGCTGTTTATTTACAGATATTTCTGAGAGAGCAAGCAAGCAGATAAGAGAATAGAAAAAATGTGCATCTCTTGCCAGATTCTGTCAGTTTGACCTTTATAAAAGATTAAAACTAAAAAAAAGAAAACCACAACATATATATATATATATATATATATATATATATATAACTATATATGACCATGGGTAGCTTGGTTTATGATGTAAAAAAATCTTTTCCATCCTTCAAAATCTGCCCCAGAAATGAATAAAATTCCCTTAATTTACCTTAACTGAGAGAAGGTAACTTAATTATGCAAATCAACAGGAGATTGACTCTGCCGTGAGTTTTTAATAATATACTAATTGCCTGATAAGGAAATCAAATTAGACTTTAGTGGTAAATTTTTGTCTGAGTGTGCTGGGAGTTATAGAATCAACTCTGTTTTGTAGTAATGGTCGTGGAGCTGATATTTAGTTTGTCAGATGAAAATACCATTCCCTCTTTTGGCATGTGTGCTCCTGATTAAGTATTGACTTTTAAAATTTCACTTAGTCCATCTCAGCTCTTTTCTAATGATCTCTAAAATGAATCCCAGTTGTCTCATCTGCATGTTTACAAGACTGTACAACAGTGACAATTGGTTAACCATAAAAGCCTATTGATGCTGACTTTTTCCCTTAAGCATTCATAAGTCAAATTTTTTTTTCTTACACAGTCAGATTATCACACAGAAAAAGGGGTCATTTGCCTGGAGGTTTTTTGTTCTGGAAGAGTTACTTGGACCTTTGAATAACTTTTGTAGGGTACAAAGCTCTTCTCAGTCATACATCTATAAAACATGATTTATTTTCTCCTTTACTTCAAGCATTTTAGAGAACAGATCAAAATAATTTTAGATAGAAGAACATCTTGACTTGTTTAATGACAAAAAGGTTTTTGTTTTTTTTCCCTTCCTGTAAAATCAAGACAATAAGTGGAGAGAACAACTTAAGCCTGGATTTATAACAGGCAAAACTTCAGGAGACTGAATGTTACCAGAACCCCAGTGTTATTTTGGGGGTCTACCTGCCTGTGTGCACTGGCCCAAAGAAATGAACAAGCAGGAATTTCTGATAGCGTCAGAAATAGAATGTTGGGGAACCAGCTAGAATTATAAGAAACTAGAGGTCCGTTGCAAGAAGAGATTCGTGCAATAGACCTTCCTTCCCTTGGCTTCCAGCACCGGTTTTCCTCTGTCACCCGGGACCCAGGCCTTTGCTCTGGCCAGAATCTGCCATCTTTGTCTTCGCTGCAGACTCCCAAAGTCTGCAGTCTTGTCTTCGCTGCAGCACTCTACTCCTGTAGATCCCTTTGCTCCCCTCCCTCCCTCTCATAGCAGGCGTCCTGCCCCACCTGGCCACTCTGAGCCTGGAGCAGCTGGGCGGCTGCCATCTTTGGCCTTCTGATTTGCATACTCACTCTGATTGGCTGTGGGTGTAGCGGAGGTATGGTCAATTTACATGTTTTTCCTATTATTAGTTAAGATATTAATCATGATCTGTTAACCTTGATTGCTTTATTCTGACTAAAGAAGGCACATTCTAACCTGGCTGGCAGCTGCACTC
The DNA here is from genome assembly GCF_027574615.1 of Eptesicus fuscus. NCBI lineage: Eukaryota > Metazoa > Chordata > Mammalia > Chiroptera > Vespertilionidae > Eptesicus > Eptesicus fuscus. Next base: position 23,655,160 of record NC_072480.1, read on the forward strand.
AGGACCTGGGAGCTCACCTGGAAATGCAGCCTGCCCTCCCAACTTGGAGCTGGCTATTGTCATGGAAAGATGAACAACTTTATTGTAGAAACCAGAGCCAGAAACCAGAATGGCCAACCCTGTGAGGACCCCAGGCTTTGCATATCACTAAGCCCTTTGAGAATCCCCAGCCTCTGTTTACCTGTTAACTGCCCATTCGGCATTCCCTTTGGCTGTTTCCCCATGTAACCCCAGCCCTTGCATATCACTAAGCCCTTTGAAGACCCCGGCCCTTTTGCATATCTGTAAACTGCCCATTTACCCTTTTGCCTATTTTCCTTTGTACTTCTACCTATATAAGCAACTGGTTTATGGGGGGCTGCAGAGCAGATTTTTGTGGATGACCTGCCTCTCTCCAGTACTGCCTGCAGTATTGGAATAAACCCTGTCTCTGCTTCATTGGCTCAAGTAGTGACAGGCAGTATGGACCCATTGTTTGTCCTGTTGCATTTCCAGCATAGAAAAAAAGTGGCTTAATATTGAATTGGCCAATATGGAGATGGGACGTTTATATTCTAAAGATTCTACTCCTCAACGGTGTGTAGGTTCCAGATATTAATGTAAAAACATTCAAACCTGTAAAGAATTTTTGTGAGTTTATTTGAGCCAAACTGTCCACAATTGCCAGGAAGCAGAATCTCAACAGATTGGGATAATGCTCCAGAGAATGGCAGTTTTTCATCTATTTTTATGCATTGCAATCAAAGGAGATGTGGGTGGGTTACATGAAATCCACTGGTGATAAATTAGAGAGGTGGTAGAAAGCAAAGTGGGAAATCTCTGGGATTGGATACAGTAAAATGATAGACAATACTTCTTTTACTTAGATGGCTACAGGATAGTTAACAGACAATAATTAACATGATAACAATAACATAACAATGAAGGAATTTGTGGTTTCTGTCCTGACACCCAGGGCATTTGGTTGTGCCCTGAGAGGTCTGGAAAAAGGGAAGTTACAAGTTAACCAGACATTTCAATGATATGTTATTATAGATGCAAAAAGACAATAAGCTCAGTTAAGAGAAAAATTGACTTTATGAGGGAAGATACTGGCCTGGGAGGTGACTACCCACCATAACTGTTTCTAGTTAAAGTTTAATTTCAGGCCATCCTTTGTGGTTACTTTAGGTCTTTGAATTTGTAAGACTGCCATGCAGGCCTTCCCTGAGCTTGTCTAGTTAGCATGTGGCCCCTTTCATCCACAGAGGCATGGCCATTGTTTCTGACTGCTGCAGGGGGCTAATGACTTTTAAGGGAAAGGGCCAAGGCTTACAGGGCATGCTAGGAAGAAACTGAACCTACATATTAAATCAAAATCATACATTAAATCAGGACCCTCAGTTTTAATATTTGCTATATAAAGGGTAAGAAAGGAAGACATTCCGGTTTGAGAGAACAACATATGTTGAAGCTCAGGGTTGAAGCCAGAATAGCATGGTGAATAAACAGATAAATCCTGTGTGGCAGATATACATAGTACAAAAATGAATAGCAAAATATGAGGCTAAGAGATACTGGAGGAGCAAGATCATACATGACCACTGAGTGTTGAGCATGATTTGGTATGATTAAAAAATAGTCTCCAATTTCAAAAATATCCTTAAGTATTCATATTGGAGATAATTTTTGAATATAAAATTGTAACATAAATTATTCTTATTTTTCAGAGCTACATTATTTTTTTCAGAATATTTGTTCAAAACAGAAAGATTAGGGGTCCACTAAACTGTTAAAGTTCATCATTTCCATATTCTTCTTTGACCAAGAATATTATGAGAATACACTTTTCTTTCACAATCGATATGTAATTCAATTAATCTGACAGTGGGAATTTTGAAAAGATTATTACTCTGGAAACCATAGAGTTACTATGAGGTTTGCCAATAGTTTAGGTAATGGCCAACACTTACTATATGGCAAATCATGTTCCAAATGTTATTTATGTAAGATTAATATCTTTTATCCATGCAACTCTATGAGGATGGCCTCACTACCTCCATTTTACAGATGAATAAACTGAAATAAAAAAGGCTACATAAATTTCTGAATATCATACAGCTAGAAAATAGCAGAGCTTTGACTTGAACCACATCATTGTACTGCTTTTGACATACTAGTATAATAGAATAATAACAATAAATTATTTTTCATCCAAGATTTCCAATATCTATAAGTTTAATTTGTACATGTTTATTAAGACTGGTATATTTTATATAAACAATCTATGTGTTGGCTGATCAGATATTTTGACATATTATTTATATCTTGTGACAAGTTAGCAAATAATGTTAACTACCAAATTCTTGAGTGGTTGGATGAGGTCAGAGCCATCTACTGTTTTAATAGTCCAAGAGAGGGGATAAGACTGAAAATAAATATGTGAGAATCAGGTCCCAAACTTCCCAAAGGCAGAAAAACTTTGAAAATGAGAAATCAGATATAAAAACATGAAAAATATATCAGAGTTTTATTAATTCATTAGTATTAACAATCATTTTTATTAAATGGAAAAGACGAAGACTAAAAACTCTGAGATCTTGTGGTTGCCAAGAAAATTAAGTTATTTAATCCTATATAGTAAAACCCTAATATGTAAATCGACCAAACGGCGGAACGACCAGTTGCTATGATGTGCACTGACCACCAGGGGGTAGACGCTCAATGCAGGAGATTTCCCTGGTCAGGGCTGGCGAGGGGGTGGTGCTAGGCCACCAGCCAAGGTGGGTGACAGATGGGGCCGCCGGTTGCCCTACAGATTGGCCCTGATCGCCAGCCAGGCCTATGGATCCTACTCTATATATTAGGAACAGTCTCTTAGATTTAAAAATTAAAACCTGGCAAGGCTACTCTAACAATGAAAAAACAGGATGATGCAGTGATGACATGCATGGACTCTAGCTTGCACATTTTGTGGTCAGCCCTGATTCTGACACTTATAATTGTGTGACAAAGCCAATCACTTAACTTCTCTCTGCTTCAGTTTTTCCACCTATAAGATGGGGAAAATGGTACTACTGCCTAAGAAAGATCATGCTATGTTCTACTTCTTCTAATCAGGGCAAAAAAAATGTAGCTGCCCATACAACTTGTATGAAAAGTATGGTCACTGGTGCATGCAGCATCCCGGATTGCAAGAGGGATGTCTGACTGCCAGTCCGATGTCCATGGGGATAGGGCCTAAACTGGCAGTCGGACATTCCCCAAGGGGTCTCAGATTGCGAGAGGGTGCAGGCCTGGATTAGGGACCACTACCCCCGCCCCTGTGCAAAAATGTCATGCACTGGGCCTCTAGTTAGTCTATTAAACATAATAGGACAGTAACTACAATAAAACAAATGTTTGATAATATTACCTGTTATTACATTTGTTGGTACTGAATTTTATTTACCTCTTTTTAAAGTAGGACCTTTAAATATTGTGGGCACTAGAGTAATTTCATTTTATTGCCTACTCTAGTAACCTATGCTCATGAAAAATGAGGAAACAGTAAATGAAATATTTCTATAGGGAAATGGGTGCATAGGATGCCCAATCAAAGACTTGCCATAGAAAATGGACAATTATTACATGAGAGAATCAAGCTCTGTACTGAGTAGAAGATCTGCAATATTTTTTTTTAAAGAGAAGGAATAAACTTTGATATTTTAAAAGGATTTTTTCAAAGGCTTAAGTCAAGAGAGCAAGGAAAAAGGAGAGAAGAGATGGTAGCAACACAACTTAAGAAGCTGGAAACAAGTCAGCTGGTGTGGGTAAATGCGGGGGGCAGGATTGGTAGTTTAGGAGGCAGGGAAGAGTCAGGAGCAAGCAGATTCACACTACAGAATGCCAGAAAGCAAAATAATCAGAAGTACCAATTATTTTAAAAAGTTAAGGTACAGAGGGTTAAAAACAGGGTTATTTGAAAGTCCGTCTCTGAAGTGCTTGGTGTTTTTTAATGTATTTAATGCCCGAAAGTTTAAGGCTGCATATAGAATAATAATTACATGCAGTAGTGTGAAAATAGGATCAAGAAATGCAGAAAAATAAAATTAAAGAAGGTGAAGTAGAGGCAGTAGTGAATACTAATACTGATTATAAACACAGACATAATTATATTGAGGAATAAAGTGTAGGAATCTTGTATGTGAGGAGGGAGGAGAGAAAGAGAAAGAGAAGAAGGGGCAAAAAAGGGTAAAGTCCTCAATTTCCTTAGTAGTAGGATATCAACAGATAATATCTAAAGGGGAAAAAGAGAAAGAGAGAAACAGCCCAATAAGCAAATTATTTAGAAACAGAAAAAAAAAAAAAAAAGTAGATAATCACCTTGGGGACAGGAGGATAGGGAACAGCTACATTTTATTTTTAGCCTTGGAGAACTATTTGACTTATCTAAAACCATGTGTGTATATCTTCGATAGATATAAAAAATTGCATTGAAAGGTGAAATAATACTCTTGTATAGTAGGAATGGAAATTCTTACAACAAGGAAAAGTAGAAAGAGGTGTTAACAAGTACCCACATTAAGGTAAAGTAAGTACTGCTTTGTAAATGGTGGGGTGCATTGGGGAATGCAGATGTATGTCAGGGGGCAAGTAGGAGAAAAAATAGAGAAAGAGGTTACAGCATTTAGTATCTTCTTCTTCAATGTTTTGTGCTTAAAGTAGCTTTAACATACTCTCAGCTCTTGACAGCCTGCTGATATTGGGGAATGCAATAAAATAGTCCAGTCCAATGAGTCGGGCCATATATCACATTAAATCCCTTGGCATGTTGAGTTGGTTTCAGCTTGTGCAGCTTCTATTTCCTGTAAAATTATGGCAGTGATATATGTAGATATATTTTTAACCATGCCCAAGAGTAAATTTGTATTGTTTTACAAGACAGATAGCTTATCATATAATCAGAGAATTGGAAGGGACATTAGAAGTTATGTGGTTCTATCCTTGTTTGATTCCTGAATTTCCTGCACAATATCCCTATTTGGTGAATAATGCTTTCACATATCTTAAATATTTTCTTCCCAATGAAAGTATAGGGACATGGTGGCAGTGTTGTGGTCATGGCATGGTCCGTTTAGAGGAGATGATTATTAGGTGGTCAGTGTCAGTGGAAAGATGAACCATGAGTACTATCAGTAATCCAAAGCATGCCTGCACATCTTTGCTTATAGTGCGACACTCCCACTCCATGACTGCAGATATTTTGACATTATAGTTTGTTTTCCTTGACTAGATATACTAGTAATGTGGCCACAAGGAGTTTCCATGAAAGTCTCCAGATATATCTAAGGCCCGTGTTTCAGAAAATAAGAAGAAATGAGAATCATAGCCAGGTGTTAGAGGCCTCTCAAACAGTGACCAGACCTATTCAAGTAGATATACAGGATTTCATTCTCTTTTCTAGAAATCAAGCAGAGGCTTAAACAGGCTGAATGAAATATGGTGGTGTTGTAAATGGCTGAGGAACAACTGGAAGTTCTATCATGGCTTGTCCTGATCTGAGAGTTAGGTAAAGGAAGACTCGCTGTGGAAAGATCACCTTTGGGAGTGGCTAGATACACACTGGAGATCACAATAGTGCTGGCAGAGGTGGATCTTCAAGCATGAATAGGTTGGTAGTCATTTTTAATGAATACACTCCTTTAGTTACTACTTATGTCATGTCTTTATCATTTCTTATCAGGACCACATATATAGCCTTTTATCATCTTTCTTTTTTTTTTTGGTTTTGTTATCCTCATATGAAAGCATTATTTCCATTGCTCTTCAGAGAGAGTGGAAGGGACAGGAGGGGATGGAGAGAGAGAGAGAGAGAGAGAGAGAGAGAGAGAGAGAGAGAGAGAGAGAGAGAGAGAGATGTGAGAGAGACATATGGACTGGTTGTCTTTTGCACATGCTCCAACTAGAAGCCAGGAGGGGGAGTGAACCAGAAATCTAGAGAAGAGCCCCTGACAGGGCATGGAACCCCTACCTCTCAGTGGGTGAGCTGATGCTCTAATCACTGAGCAACACTGCTTAGGACTTATCTATACTTTTTATTTTACCATGTTTTCTCTCTCTTCAATTAAACATCCATAGATATTCCTAAAATATAGATTGATATTGGCATGAAAAATGAATTTTGCTTAACATGCTACTTTCCATTCCTCAGTAGATTCCAAATTAAGCAGACTGATATCCACCACATCTAACTTTTGCCATGTGACATTAGACACATCCAGGCTTCTTCATTTCTCTGTGAATTCACATGTTTCAACATCCTGTGTCTGAAAAGTGACATTACTTCCCAACTCCTATCTGTGGTTCATGTCTTCACTAAAATATCACCTCTCTGGAAGCCACCTGGAAAGAGTCCCTTGCAGAATTAGGTAATTCCTCCTTCAATATAATACTTAAATTTGTCATAAGTTTATGATACTAGAGGCCTGTTGCACGAAATTCGTGCAAGGAGTGGGGGGTTGTCCCTCAGCCCAGCCTGTACCCTCTCCAATCTGGGACCCCTCTCACAATCCAGGACTGCTGGCTCCCAACTGCTCGACTGCCTGCCTTCCTGATTGCCCCTAACCGCTTCTGCCTGCCAACCTGATCACCCCCTAACCACTCTGCTACCAGCCTGGTTGATGCTTAACTGCTCCCCTGTGAGCCTGTTTGCCCCCAACTTCCCTCCTCTGCTGGCCTGGTCACCCCTAACTGCCCTCTCCTGCAGGGTTGATCGCCTCTAACTTCCCTCCCTTGCAGGCCTGGGTCCCTCTCAACTGCCCTCCCTTGCAGGCCTGGTGCCTCTCAACTGCACTCCCCTGCTGGCCATATTATGGTGGCCATCTTGTGTCCACATGGGGGCAGGATCTTTGACCACATGGGGGTAGCCATATTGTGTGTTGGAGTGATGGTCAATCTGCATATTACTCTTTTATTAGATAGGATAGAGACCTGGTGCAGGGGTGGGGGCCAGCTGGTTTGCCCTGAAGGGTGTCCTAGATCAGGGTGGGGGTTCCCTTGGGGCATAGGGTGGCCTGAGTGAGGGGCCTGTGGTGGTTTGCAGGCCAGCCACATCCCCTGGTGACCCAAGCAGAGGCCCTGGTATCTGGAATTTATTTACCTTCTACAATTGAAACTTTGTAGCCTGGAGTGGAGCCAAGCCTCCTGCTCGCTTTGTGGCTGGCAGTCATTTCTGTTGGGGCTAATTCACCTTCTATAATTGAAACTTTGTAGCCTTAAGTGGAGGCCTGGGCCTGGCCAGGGTGTGCGGAAAGCTTTGCTTTCTATGTTGCCGGGGGCAACCCTGGCCTGCTCTTTCCAGCTCTGTGGCTGCCGCCATTTCTGTTAAGATTTGTTTACCTTCTATAATTGAAACTTTGTAGCTTGAGTGGAGGCTTAGGCCTAGTAAGGGCAGGCGGAAAGCTTGGCTTCCTCCGTTGCCTGGGAGACCTTGCTCTCTGTGGCTATAGCCATCTTGGTTGGGTTTATTTGCATACTCGCCCTGATTGGCTAGTGGGCGTGGCTGGTGGGCATGGCTTAGGCATAGCGAAGGTGTGGTCAATTTGCATATTACCCTTTTATTAGGTAGGATACCTTTCACTTATAGTGAGCTCCTGGGGTGCTAAGAATATCTAATGAGGATAATTTTAAAATCATAAACTGTTCAAACATAAAACTTTTAAAATCATAATTTGACAATATTTTTTCCAGTTTTTACCTTTAAAAATGTTTTATTCCACTTCTCTTAATTATGCTTAAATTACCTCTGTTGCCTTGAATGATCTTCACCTCCTTCATGTGTTTCTTTACTCAAATGCCATCTTCTCGGTGAAAGCTTTTCTGCTCACCCTCATTTACAACTGTACTCTTGCTCTTTCCTGCTTTTTTCTTTGTATGTCTCATCTCCGTGTAACAAACTATATATATTTTCCTGATTTTGTTTATTATCAGTCTCCCCCTACAAGTATGTCAAAGTTTAATGAAGGTATACTTATCTGTTCTATAAAATTTTGCCAAGAATAAGGCCTGGCATTCTCAGTTAACAGTTAAGTTAGCTCTTTGTCATATATTCATCGTTTTATTGCATTGCATTCAGAAAATGTTTGTTCTTCAGTTCTTACCTAAAACATTTATTGAGGTTTTTGTAGCATATATGGTTCAAAGGCACTTAAAGATAGAATTAAAAATACATAGTTATCCTCTATAATGTATGTGTGTGTATATCCAGCCCATGTCCTAAATGATCTGCCAATAGCTACTAATTATATCATCTGAATTGTGTTTCTCTTAAACCTAACATTCTGAGTAGGTTTTAAAGATACATTTTAATTCTGTGCTTTTAGCACACTTTTATGATTATTATGTATATTTTAGGAATATATTCACTTTCACTTTTATTGATATTAATAGTGTTACTCTCTCTTCTTTTTCACTTGTGCTAACCTGCTGTAGGTTAGCACATGCTTTAACTATTATATTTGCTGCTTTATCTGTATTGTGTACATCTCTTATGACAGTATATAGAAGGTTTTGTTTACTACTTAAGTAATTAAAAATTTAATACAGAATTTTATCTGTCATCATATCTGATGAAAATAAATAGATGTTCTAAAATATTACTATTATATTATTTTATGTAGAACATATATATATGTATGTATACATATACATATACATATACATATACATATGATATTTGTTGTTTCTTTTGTGGGGTAGTTTAAAAAGACACAGTACTTTTTAATTATTCAAAATTAAGCCATGTGTTCTGGTTGACATTTGCAAATAGAGTTTTTTATTTAGTTCCATTTGCACCTCCCTCCCCTGACTGTACACCTGGATCCTGACAGATTACCTTTCCTAGAATAGATATGCTTGGTTCATAGATTAATTCTTTGGACTTCTCAGTTACTTTATTCTGTTCTCCTGGGCTCAGGTTCTTTGGATGTAAAGGTCTTTATTTTTTGCTGTAGCATAGCCAAAGTTTAATTCTTCTTTGCATAGTAGAGAACGTGAAAAAATATAGCTCTCAGCATCCAATCTATAAGAGACTATTCTTTGTATTTTTACCCTTTCTTAAATAGCTTTTTTTTTTTTTTCTGGAGAAAGCTATTCTCAAACTAGGGCTAAATGTCCTTATTACCTTCCAACAATATATACTTGACTCCTATTGTGACAGTTTTTATGTTGATCATTTTCATATACCTGGCCTTAGTTTTGTTAGAATATTCTTTCATCAGTAGAGAAAATATAGTGTTTACTTATTCTATATAATAAAAGCCCAGCAACCAAAATGGCAGAATGACCAGAGACCAATATGACTGTGGCCCCTCACCCCACCTGGCCCCACCCCCGCAGCAGGGACCTCATCCTCAATTGGGAGTGTGATCAGCCTGCAAACAGCCTGTGGCCTGTCACCCCAGCCAGCCCTCAGTGGGGACCTCCACCCCGATCTGGGGCCCCCATCAGGGCAGGCCGGCTGGCCCCCAACTGTGCACTAGGCCTCTATCCTATATAATAAAAGGGTAATAGGCAAATTGACCCTAATGGTGGAATGACCAGATCAACCACTTGACCAGTCACTATGACGTGCACTGACCACCTCTTGGTCCCTTTCCCCAGCTGGCAGGCTACGATTGCCCGATGGTGAATGGGGAATCAGGGGTGGGTGGTGGGGAATACAGGTGGCACCAGGCCAAGGTCCCCGCTCCGCCAGTCACCCCACAAACAGAGGGCAACCCACAGCATGGGTGGGGCCGGCGAGTGGGCAGGAATGGCCGACCACTCAGTCCCTTCCCCTAGCCATCAGGCTCCAATTGCCTGATGGTGAATGAAGAACTGTGTGTGGGTGGTGGCCGGGAGCAGGGCTGGCTGCGGGCAGCCGGGGAAGATGGCCCTGATTGGGCCAGGCCTAGGGACCTTACCCACGCATGAATTTTGTGCGCCAGGATTCTAGTATATAATAAATATGCAATGCTCTATGTTCTAAGGTGTGTTCACTGAACCACATTTTGATATCAGTATCATTGTTACACCTTCTGTGCTTCAATGTTTTTCTGAAATTTGTTTTTATGAAGAATAGAATCATTGTATGCTGTTGGTGGGTTATAAAATGGTGCAGCCATTATGAAAAACAGTATGGAGGTGCCTAAAATATAAAACTACCAGCAATCCCATTACTGGCTATGTATACAAAGGAATTGAAATCAGGATCTTAAAGAGATTATTGCATTCCCATATTTATTGCAACAGTATTCACAATAAACAAGATAGAGAAACAACCTAAATGTCCACCAGTGAATAAGTGTATAAAGAAATGTGAAATATATGTACAATGGAATATTACTCAACCTTAAAAATGAAGGAAATCCTGCCACATGTGACAAAATCGTAAACCTGGAGGGCATGATGGTGAGTGAAATAAGACAGTCACAGAAAAGCAATGATTACATGATTCCACTGGTATGAGTTATCTAAAATAATCAAACTCATAGAAGCAGAGAATAGAATGATAGTTTTGAGGGATAAATGGGACATTTTTCAATGCTCTGAAGTTTCAGTTATACAGAATGCGTAAGTTCCAGAGAGCAAATGTATAAGGTTGTGCCTATAGTTAAGAATACTATATTTTGAACTTAAAGAGTTTGTTCAGTGTTTTTATCATAAAAAAGAGTGAAACATGAGACATTTTTAAGGTGATGGATATGTTTATTGCCTTGATTGTGGCAATGGTTTCATGGCTATATGCATAAGTCCAAACTCATTAAATTATATACATTCAATAAGTACAGATTTTTATAGCAATTATATCTCAGTAAAGCTGTGGAAAATGTATAAATGGCATTAGAATAAAACTATAATAGAGAAATGTAGAATTAATAAAATAACAAATAAACACATTTTTGAAGTAAGATTTCAAATACTGAAATGGCTTGCTAGAGATATAGAATAGCACATATCAGTTTATAAAAAAGTTTAATCATGCTAGATATGATTATCATACTTAAATATATGTAGAAGAAATCATTAGGATGTCTGTGACTTCTTTCAAAATATTTTTGCATATGGGGAGTAGCTTGGGATATAACAGAGATCTGAGATTGGGAGTAGTAGATCTGAGATCGTTCAAGCAGGCTGAGAGTTCATTATATCATCAACTGTACTTTTCTATATGATTAAATCATTCACCTTAAAAGAGTGAAAACATATAAATTAATAAATATAACTCAAATTACTGAGAAAATGGAATTGAGTTTTTAAATAGAAACAAATAGGTTTCTTCTAGTTAGGGGTGGTTATATTGCATTAAACACCACTAAACATTACAAATTATTTTTACTCTTTTAAATACATTTTATGCTTTGCAGGAACAAAGCTCCCAAGATTGGTGAGTCACAAGATACAAGTCTACTGAGAGTTTGTAATGTCAGTATAAATATAGAATCATTTGCTTGAAAGGTAGGAGGGTGATTGGGATGATGTAAGGATAATAGAGAAGAAGTGTTGTGATTACACTGGCTGCTTCAGTAGGTGATTAGTTAACACATCTTGAGCATTTATTCTGCAGGTGTGGTACTAAATGCATTTTATTTATTAGTCCATTTTATCTCCCCAATATTCCAGTAAGGCACGTACAATTACTGCTATTTTATATCTGAGTACAATAAGACCCAGCATACTTTAATGACTGGCAAATTTTGTTAGATCAAGCGTTCTGGATTCAGTGTTTTGTTCTTAAACATGATTTGGTTCTGCCTTTCTTGGATAACTGTGCTAGGGAGATGCTGTTTGAATTTGTGGTTCAGTAGTTCTTCTGATAAGTTGTCTGGGTGTCAGAATAAGGGGTGGATGTACAGCATTATTATTTTTGTGTTTTTTCACATAATGTGTGTTTTACCAAAAACAGTTTTGCTAAACATACTTTTTAAAAACTATAGTTAATAAAAATTCTCCCTAAATGTTGTATAAACTCATATCTACTTTTCAATTGCCATATGTGTCTTCTTTCTGTATAATACATACAAAGTTAGTTTTGGGGTATTCCTAGACTATCCCTATTTCACCCTAACCCACACAACACACACATACACACACATGCATATGCACACAGGCACACACACAGAGATATCTTTGTCCCATTTTTATTTCTTCTCTTCCATGACTCTTCATAGAGAGCCTGGCCTTGCCCAATAGAGCACTGAGCTTTTGTGTTTGAGAATTAATAGAAAAAGGAGGGAAGAAGAAAACAGTAAAAGGCACATTGGGAAGAGGTCATTGTAGGAAGACAATTCACCAATGGGTGGTTTCACATTTTTGCATGTCTTGTGAATAAGGCAATGATTGCTTTCTTTTTTGTTGTAGTTGTTCTAGACTATGCTTAAAATAACATATTGATAGTGGATAGTCTTGGTGGATGAAGAAAGTATCTCCCTCTGGAGCAAAGGGAAGGTGTGTTTAATGTCCAGGAAAATAGAGATAATGTCTTTCACTAGGGCAAAAGACTAGGACATTATAAAATATTTTAATTCCCTGAGTTCAGTATTCCTCTCCTATCATATAACCCAGTGGCTTGTTATGTAGCATTCTTGTGTCACTTTGGAATTGAGACTTAGGAAAGTCACACATAATGTGGACATTCTGACTATTATGCTGTAACAAAGTGCTCTTCATCTCTGACCCAGAAGACCCATATCTTCTGCCAAGCATTCATAAAACTGTGGAGTCTACCTTTTAAGCTTAAAAGTTGAATGAAATCTCACATTCATTATAGTTGTTGGCAGTTGAATAAAATTTTTTAAGTTGAGAATATGAATTTATGAAAGTAGATTGAACAGTTGTGGCATATGAAAGCAAAAAGAAAGAAATGGGAAATATTGAGGTTTGTATTTACATAGCCATCTATAAGAAATACATGCCAAGGATTTTAGTTGTTTCAATAATTACTTGGAAACATGAAATATATTTGTATGTCTATGTCTATTTTTCCAACTACAATGTCATCCTAGAAATGATTTGGCTTATAGCTTTATGAACATTATGTGGGTATCTTCATTAAAATTTTAATGGGAAGTTGTAAGAAATTAAGGTATTTCTAATAACTTAGTTGGCTACCTTATTAAACTAAAAGATTTCATGGTTCTATTTAATATTCAGTTATAGTTTTAGGAGCTCAGATTCTATTTTTTTAAAAATATATTTTATTGATTTTTTACAGAGAGGAAGGGAGAGGGATAGAGAGTTAGAAACATCGAAGAGAGAGAGACATCGATCAGCTGCCTCCTGCACACCTTCCACTGGGGATGTGCCCGCAACCAAGGTACAAGCCCTTGACCGGAATCGAACCTGGGACCTTTCAGTCCCCAGGCCGACGCTCTATCCACTGAGCCAAACCGGTTTCAGCAGAGCTCAGATTCTTATTTCATTCTATCATCAGCACAGTACTTTCTTAAAAGAAAAAATAAAGAACTTAATCTCTTTCTCTCTCCAAAACTTACACACACATATATGCATAATGATCCCCTGCTTCCCAAATTTACTAAGAGGAAAATAGTCACTTGAACAGTATTTACTGAGGATCATTGGTATATGGAATTAAATTAGTCACTTTCAGATATATAATAGGTTATTTCCTCCTAGGGGTTTATAATCCTATATAATAAAAGCTTAATATGTTAAGTGTCCAGTTATCCATTCAACCAATCAAAGCATAATATGCTAATGATATGCTAAGACCACTCAACTGCTTGCTATGCCGTGCACCGACCACCAGGTGGCAGATCAGTAGGTTAGCTTGCTGCTGGGATCTGGCCAATCAGGACTGAGTGAGACAGGCTGGACATGCCCTGGAGCCCTCCCATGGTCCCTCCCCAGCTGGCCAAACTCCCACATCCCTCCCCAGAGCCAATCGTGCACTGGTGGGGTCCCTCGGTCTGGCCTGCACCCTCTCGCAATCCAGGACCCCTTGGGGATGTTGGAGAGCTGGTTTTGGTCTGATCCCACAGGCCAGGCCCAGGGACCCCACTGGTGCACGAATTTTGCACCAGGCTTCTAGTTTAAAATAGTTGTGGTAAAATATTAAGATTAAAATAATACACACACATATATTAAAATAGAGAACTAAGAGACAGTACCACAGGGTTATGCATCCCTACCATTAAGACTAAATAATAAGACAATTTAGGCTAAGGAATCTAAATACCTATAAATTTACCCATAACCACCTATGCCAATCCTCTCTAATAAAATGGTAATATGCAAATTAACCATCACTCCGCTACATAAGCCATGCCCACCAGCCACGCCATGCCCACCAGCCAATCAGGGTGAGTATGCAAATTAACCCCATCCAAGATGGCTACAACCACAGAGAGCAAGGTTTCCCAGGTAACAGAGCAAGCCAAACTTTCCAAGAGCTGTTGCAGGCCTAAGCCTCCACTCAAGCTACAAAGTTTCAATTATAGAAGGTAAACAAATTCAAACAAATGGCGGCAGAATGGAGCTTGAGAGAGCAGGCCAGGGTTGCCGCCGGCAACAGGGGAAGCAAAGCTTTCCACACAACCTGGCCGGGCTCACCCGCTTAAGGCTACAAAGTTTCAATTGTAGAAGGTGAATTAACCCCAACAGAAATGGCTGCTGGCCTTGGAGGGAGCAGCAGGCTTGGCTCCGCTCCAGGTTACAAAGTTTCAATTGTAGAAGGAAAATAAATTCCAGATACCAGGGCCTCCACTTGGGTTGCCAGGGAGCATGGCCAGCCTGCAAACCACCACAGGCCCCTCGCTCAGGCCACCCCATGCCCCAAGGGAACCCCACCCTGATCCGGGACACCCTTCAGGGGAAACCAGCTGGCCCCCACCCCTGCACCAGGCCTCTATCCTATCTAATAAAAGAGTAATATGCGGATTGACCATCACTCCAACACACAATATAGCTGCCCCCATGTGGTCAAAGATCCTGCCCCCATGTGGACACAAGATGGCCACTACAAGATGGCCAGCAGGAGAGTGCAGTTGAGAGGCACCCGGCCTGCAAGGGAGGGCAGTTGTGAGGGACCAGGCCTGTAGGGGAGTGAAGTTGAGAGGGACCAGGCTTACAAGGGAGGGCAGTTGGAGGTGATCAACCCTGCAGGAGAGGGCAGTTAGGGGTGACCAGGCTGGCAGAGGAGGGAAGTTGGGGGCAAACAGGCTTGCAGGGGAGTGGTTAGGAGGTGAACAGGCTGGCAGGCAGAAACGGTTAGGGGCAATCAGGAAGGCAGGCAGGCAAGCAGTTGGGAGCCAGCAGTCCTGGATTGTGAGAGGGATGTCCGACTGCCCGTTTAGGCCAGATCCCACCAGGATCGGGCCTAAACGGGCAGTCGGACATCCCTCCAGGAGTCCCAGATTGGAGAGGGTACAGGCTGGGCTGAGGGACAACCCCCCGCCGTGCACGAATTTTGTGCACTGGGCTTCTAGTGTTTAATAATTGACATTTTCAGCATTGTAACAAGATAAAAATATGTTTTATGAAAAGTTGAACAAAAGTAGCTTTTCAAAGCCATTTGTGTATATACTTTAGTGAAATTTAAACGGCATTCACCTAAAATATGTTTCCTCTGTCTGGACAGCTTCCTGCACTTTCCATAAATTGCCTTCTCACTCTTATCTGCCTTTGGGGATCTCAGAGTCAATGTCACTTACTTCAAATGCCTTTGAGGATCTCAGAATCAGTGTCACCTCCTCCAAGCGATCTTAGTCTTCCCTTCCACATGACACTGTCCCTCCTCCTGTCACATCATTTATCATGGGATACAAAAATTGACACTTTTTTTTTTTTGCTTATTTTTCCTATTATACTGTAATATCTTTGAAGTCAGATATTTTGTCTCACACACTACTTAGGTAAAAAGAATATATTTTTGAAATAATTACTGTGTAATTTTTTAAAATCATGCTACATTCTATGTACTTCAATCAAACCTTAAAAAGTTAAAAGGCATTAATGGAAAAATTGGTAATTTCTTAATAAAGTATGTATATAGTTTTATTAATACACTAGAGGCTGGTGCACGAATTCATGCATGGGTAGATAGGGTCCAGCCAGCCTGCCCTGATGGAGACCCATCAGGCTGGCCAGGGGGAGGGACTGTGGGTGGTTGTCCAGACAGCCCCAACCTCAATTAGAGTGTTGGTGAGACCAATCAGGGGGAGGGACCACAGGTGGTTGGCTGCCCGGGGGGTGGGGCCACAGGCAGTTGGTGGCTGGCTCTGTCCCTGATCAGGGTGTTGGGGGCCAATCAGGGGCCGGGTCAGGTGGGGAGGGAGCGATTGGGGCCTGGATCAGGCTGGTTGGCTGCTGCAGTACGCGTCATAGCCACTGGTCATTCTGGTTGTTCCGCCATTCTGGTCGCTGGGCTTTTATATATATAGATATTTATATGCTAAAGTTATTTTCTTAATTTTGACAAATATAACAGTTGTGTCATATGATAACATTAGAGAAGATGGCATAACAGTATATAAGAACTGTGTACTAAAATTATTCCAAAGTAAAAAGTTTATTTAAAAATTTAACAGAAAATTTATTATTATTATTATTATTATTATTACATTGTCAAAAGTCATCCACAAAATTTCAAAATCTGAATAGTTCTGAGCCTCACCTACTATAGGTAATAATAAAATATAGTGCTAATTTCTTACCCCATCTCTGTTACTAAAGACCACTCTTCCCCTACTAAATCTGTTTGGTTGTGTCTAGAAATACTCAGGACTCGGGTGGTGTAAAAGTGGTCCCACAGCCTTGCTTTATGTTGTCCCATTCTGGCAGCTTCTTAAGCTGCTGCTCTCAAACTTTCGGAAGGAGTCCCCTTGCAGCATCTGTGAGAGGCCAGTTCTCTGGTGGTTCATGGGTCATTGCACAAAATGCTCAGAATTAAGAGAATACCCTCTTACTCCCTGCTGTTCTCTGCCATAAAAGTTGTCCTGTCAGCTTTACCCTTTGCCCCTTTTTCTCCACAGGATGTCATATCTGTTCCTGTAGTCTAACCAGAAAATCATTCCTTTCTATTCTCCTGATTCAATTTGGGATACTCTTGACCTTCCTTCAGCCAAAAAATAATAGGCTGTAAGCCTTCAACATATCTGAAGATGGGCATGGGTTCTACTTTATACACTCAGCGGGGTTACTCTGCTGTAGCTTAATTTTTGTGTCTAAGGTCAATAGGAAAGTCATAGAGGATGCTAAATTTAGACTTGATTGTAAACTGGCCTTCAGGCTGGACTCAGTCTGCTTGGTCATCCTGCCTAGGAAAACTAATGATCAGTGGCAACCATGTAATACAGTGTCTATCTGCTTGTTCAAATTGTCAGGGGTGAAAAGACCTCCTGATCCATTTTAGAAACTCTATTCCAAAAGAAAATTTGTTTAGAAGAATTGTTTACAGCTGCTCCACACATTTTAAGAAGTTCTTGAAAACCAGTGTCTTCTATCCCTGAAAATAAAGATCAATAGATGTAATTTGGGATGTATACTTGGAAAGCTTGAAATAGCTCTGAGGTGAGGAGGGGTCACTTTCAACTTTCTTGAATTTAACTGTTCTTGTCATGATCCTGTCAGAGTTTCTGCTGAAAGCTGAGAACCCTTTCAACTTCCTCACCCCAAAGATCCCTTTTTGTTAGCCAAAGAGGGTGGTGCCTGGTAGAATACTGGTTAATTTTCAGAGTAAAGGACATTGGTTAACTTGGACATCTAAGTGGATGCAGCCAGTCAAAGTCACAAATACTTCTTCTGCTCAAACAAACTTTTTATACATGTCTCAGAATTCTAAAACCTAATATTTCCCCTGGATTCATCCTACTATTCTTCATTCTTGGTTAATAATCACATAGTTTTCTCTTATCAAAAGAATTTCCATTTGGAATAATGCCAGGGGATTTAACAAATATAATTTGTTCTTAATGCCTTTTCTAATTGCCCTCATTTCCTTAATATTTTATACCATGTTCCAAGAAATTAAAAGGTAGTTTTATTCTATTTTTGTATCACCTCACTTTTAGGTGTAAAGTTATTCATGACAAATAACACATAGGATACCAGGCCTGAAAATTTTAGAGTCAAAACCCACAGAAGGATTTCTTGGCTTACCAAGGAAGGGATAAGAACTTTTAAATTGAAGGATAAATAAGAAAAACTATAATATATCTACTGTGAAATGACTAGAGTTTGTCAGCACCTAACCCATTGTTTGTATTCGATAAATATTAACTATTAATATTACTAAAATGACCATTTCATGAGCTAATACCTTTGTGCAACAGAAAAAGAAGAATCTCCTCCAGCTATTTTGTAAAATTTTGAATAAAAGGTCTAATTCATTTAAACAGCAGGTATTTAAGACTACAAAGGAAACTAAGAAAAAATAAATCATATTTTTCTCCAAATTCAAAATAAAAATGTAATGGAGACTACATTTTATTAGACCTCTAAATGTGTCCAAATATATCTATTTAAGATTTCTCAAAATTATGCTCTAATCATGAAATTTTATTGACACCCACATATTTACTATTATTTTTATTTCACATCATTCAGCATTCGTATTCATTAAAAATGCCCTAAAATGTTTTAGATGTTTAAGGCAGAGGCACTCGAGTTGTGTTTCCTGCACGTGGCTCCATATCAGAATTATCAGAGGATTTTTGTTTTGTTTTGTTTTAATACAGATTTCCAGAGCCCTCACTAAATTTCTAAATTATAACCTGACATTTGGCCACAAGAATCTGTATTTTTTCCCCCCACAAGATCTCCAGGGATTTCTGATTCACCAACTGACATTCCAAATACAGTACTCTTTGTGATTATTATTTTCTAAAAAATGTTCAATAAATGGAATCCAGTGTTGCTAACAATTTAAAACCCAACAGGAAACAAAAACCAAAAACACCTAACTACTTAAACATTTTTTTTTTTAAAGAGGATAGAAGTTTTTATAGACACCTAATCCTTAGCACCTAGGATAAGCCTTAGCTTTTCCCTTCACATGTAGGCAGCCCCTTGTTCCTGATGATTCTATTGTGCTAATGTTTTCTGAATTAATCCTTTCCTTTCTGTTTTCCAATACTACTGCCCTAACTTAGATGATCATTATGGTGCTGCATTAAATCCTTAGTTGATTTCCCATTGCAGAAGAGAAAAATCTATCCACATTAGCTTGGTAAGAGAGTATGTAGTAGTTTGGGCCTAGTGTTTCTCAGTAACTATATTCATGTCACCCCAACATGCCACACTGAGCTTCTTCTTTTCTTGTTTTTTGTTTGTTTTGTTGTTGTTGTTATTTCTTTGGAGTTTTTTTTTTTTTTTTTTCCTAGCCTTTGCATGGGGAGTGGCATAAAAGACATTCTGAAGAATTTAGGGAAATATGTTGATCTAAAAATTACTTAAGTTCAATTATATAGGAAAAGTAGGATTTCCTCCCAAGGAGATAGAGTAAAGCACTTCAACATCACTTATTCATCTTTGGATAAATCTAGTCCAGGATAATATTTTCATTACAAATTCTACCTTATAAAATTAAATATATGTAATCCCAGAGATATTTCCAACAATTAAATAGGTTAAATCTTGCAAGTACATTTCCATAAGTCTTCCATATTCATCTGTGACCTAGTGATTGGATATTGAAGCTTCTTCCACTAGGTGAAAACTTAGGTTGTATATCTGAGGAGTGCAGTGGTCTCCTTAGATATAGCATGAAACTTGTAATTTATTTCCTGATTATGACCCCTTATATCTCTTGATATTTTTAAATAATTGCATAGTTCTTGTTTCTAAATTTTCAGTCATCAAAATTCCACGTATCAAAATTAAAAATAATGTATGATGCAAATATTCAATATATCATAACTTCTTCTGTATATAAATCCCTAGACCAAGTAAATTTTAAAAAAAGGGGAAGGAAAGAAATCTGTGGAGTCATCTGACTCAAAATGTTCATTTTACATGAGAGATCCAGGGATCTAGCCACGCTGTAACTGGTAATATGTTTTCTTTCCTTTCTAATATTATCTCTGTTCAAAGCACAATTTTCTCTTTTTAATTTATCTTTATTTTTGAAAGTATTACAGATGCCCCCCCCCCCCCACTTTTTTTCTCTCATTGACCACCTCCACCCTGTACCTGCCCTGCCAAGGCCTTCACCACTTCATCACACTATTGTCTGTGTCCATGGGCTAGGTATGTCTATATATATAAAACCCTAAGTGACCAAACAACTAATCAACTGGTCCCTATGATGCACACTGACCACCTGGGGGCAGATGCTCAACACAGGAGCTGCTCCCTGGTGGTCAGTGCACTCCCACAGCGGGAGTGCTGCTCAGCTGACCGACAGGCGCCAGAAGCCGGGCCCGCAGCTGGAGAGTGCAGCTATGGTGGCATGAGCCTCTCTTGCCTCCGTGGCAGTACTACTGAGTGGTGACGGCAGCAGGCACAGCGGGGCTGGGATGAGCAGGAGCAGCACGGCACCTGGCCTGGGCTCAGGCTCCTCCCCGGCCACCTACCGCTTTGCGCACTACTACATCCCTCAGGGGATGTCAAACTCCAGTTTCGGCCTCTCAGCCAGGCCTGTAGGGATTGGGCTGAAACCAGCAGTCCGACATCCCCCAAGGGGTCCCGGACTATGAGAGGGTGCAGGCCAGGCTGAGGGACCCCACCGGTGCACGAATCTGTGCATTGGGCCTCTAGTATGTATATAAATTTCTATGTTATTCTCTCTACCTCTGCCTTCTAATGTACAAAATAAACTGATGAAAAAAATAGATTCAGAGACATGGAAGCATGAAACAGACTAACAAATCAATCTCAGAATCAAAGCACAATTTTCTCTCATGTCTTCCCTTTACGTCTGTAGTCTGTGGGACTGCTTTTCCTCTATTCCTCTGGTCCATCCTGGGCATAGGCAGATTTGTTTCTGAGTATCCACTGCGATACTCTCAGATATGAATACTGGGCTATCTAATTTAATTATGGTACTTAAGTTCCCTTGTTTTAAGCTCTAAGAGGGCATGGGTGACCTTTCTATAGCCATATATCTAAATTAAAACAGCCTCACATAGCCTGGCTGGTGTGGCTCAGTGGTTGAACATTGGCACAAGCACCAAGAGTTTGCCGGTTCAGTTCCCAGCCTGGGCACGCCCTGGTTGCAGGCTTGGCCCCTAGTAGGGGGTGTGCAGGTGGCAGTGGGTCAATGTTTCTTGTTTCTGTCTCTCTTCTTTCTCCCTCTCCCCTCCTCTCTCTCTAAAAATCAATAAAAACATATTAAAAATAGTAAAACAGCCTCAGATAAAAGTATACATACTTATCTACCTTTTGCCAATTTCTCCAGCTTAATCTTTCACTGTCTTTTGTCACACCCTACTTCCACCAGGATGACCAGCCATTTCATGTTGCTCAGGGATATGGGATTTCCCAGAGTAGTCCTTAGCAAACAAGAAATGTTGATCACCTAATTCTACCCTAAGATTGCCGATACTTGGTCAATGCTTGGAAAATTATGTGGATTTTCTTCATCCTGCATACTTTTTCCTACCAACTCTTCTTTTGAAACAGCTCAGCAGAACCTCCAGGAACTTGTCTTTGAGCTCCCAAATGACCTGGTGTAAATACCCTCTCCATATAGTCTCATGACATGGATTGTAAGCATCCATCTTCCATTTCTAGACTGCGAGGGCCATACTGGATCCCCAAAATGTAATTCAGATGTTCAAGAAATATAGTTTATATGAATAAAGAAAGGAATTTCTCTCCATGGAGGGAAAGTAGTACTCTTGGCCTCCGCAATTTCTAGCACCCGGTTAGTAGTACTAGCTGCCATGTAACGAGTCCTCAGTGTGTCCCAAGCACTTTTCAACATGACCTTGTTTACTCTCCCCGTGCCCTATAATTATCCCAGAGGCAAGCAGAGCTGCTTATCCAAGGTCAGAGTGGCCATAAACACACATACACAGAGAAAGGTCCAGGCCTTTACTACAAACCTTTGTTTAGGAAATAAAAATTGTTTAGCTTTCAGAAAGCTGATAGAGTATATGCCTTATAATATGAAACATCATAGTATAGTCTAGATATACCTTGTAATTAAACAAATCAGTAGATGAATATTCACAGTAAATAGCATACCTAATGGCTATAAATAATTTCACATCAGATTAGGTTTTGTCTCCAAATGTATTTTGGAAAAGAAAACATTTTCTTCTTTTTCAGATTTTTGGAGAATCTACCTAATAAAAGAGTAACATGCTAATTAACTGTATCTTCGCGATGCCCACCAGCCAATCAGGAGTGAGTATGCAAATTAACCCAATAAAGATGGCGGGTTAATTTGCATAAGTGGGCACCGCCCCCAGCTGCTCCAGGCCTCTGAGCAGTGTAGGAAGGCAGAAAGGCAGCTCTGGCCAGAGCGAAGGTGGTACCAGCAGCCAGGGAAAGGAAGGCCCATTCTGGCACGAATCTTCGTGCATCAGGCTTCTAGTTTTAGATAAAAATAAATCATGGACCTGAGGTATATCTGGTATACCTAGTGTTTGCAGTCAGGTCTGTCTGATGTCAGAGCCTAAGACCTCTTGCTATATTTCCTCCTGGGTTACACTGCCAAACTGTGATGTTCAATAGCGCTTCCACTTCCCTTATGCTTAGCTTTCTTAGTGTGTTTCCTGAAAAGGAGCTCTGTTCTTTAACATTATAATATACTAGAGGCCCGGTGCATGAAATTCATGCACTGGGGGGGGGGTGTCCCTTAGCCCAGCCTGCACCCTTTCCAATCTGGGACCCCTCAGGGATCAGGCCTAAACAGACAGTCAGACATCCCTCTCACAATCTGGGCCTGCTGGCTCCTAACCCCTCACCTGCCTGATTGCCCCCTAACCACTCTCCTTCCAGCCTGATCGACACTTAACTGCTCCCCTGCTGGCCCAATCGCCCCTAACTACCATCCCCTGCCAGCCTGGTAAACCTCAACTGCCCTCCCCTACAGGCCTGGTCCTCCCCAACTGTCCTCCCCTACAGGCCTGGTATCCCCAAACTGCCCTTCCCTGCAGGCCTGGTCCCCCACAACTGCCCTCCCCTGCAGGCCTGGTCCCACCCAACTATGCTCCCCTGCAGGCCCGGTCGCCCCCAACTTCCCTCCCCTGCCAGCCTGGTCCCCCCCGCAACTGCCCTCCCCTGCTGGCCTGGTTCCCTGCAACTTCCCTCCCCTGCCGGCCATCTTGTGGCAGCCATCTTTGACCACATGGGGGCGGCCATCTTTTGCGAGGGCATAAGGGTCAATTTGCACCTTTTTATTATATAGGATTGCAAACAGATTGTAGTAAAAATCATTTTTTAAATAGTCAATACAATTTCACTATAAATACTAAACAAAATGTAACATGGTGTTTTTGATATAGGTTAGATATACCCAAGAGATTTTTGAATTGCAATATCTTCTTTATCAACAATTGTTTAAATTTACAATAGCTATGTAATTAGTATTGTGCCAAGTATACATCTCATATTCTATGACTAATAATTTCTTTTGTGATTTTATATTGTGTGTGTATATATATATATATATATATATATATATATATATATATATTATAGTAATTAATTTTTCCTTAAGAATGTTTTGAGGGATTCATTGCATCCCTTGGCGAACATAGAGCTCCTTGGAGTCCCAGTGAGTAGGCCTCATAAACCCAAGAGTTGGCTATTAAACAGTGGATGTGTGGATAATCTGTCATTTAAAAATCCTAAATGCATAGTTGATTTAAATTAT
This sequence comes from Eptesicus fuscus, assembly GCF_027574615.1. Classification (NCBI taxonomy): domain Eukaryota; kingdom Metazoa; phylum Chordata; class Mammalia; order Chiroptera; family Vespertilionidae; genus Eptesicus; species Eptesicus fuscus. Next base: position 23,678,942 of record NC_072480.1, read on the forward strand.
TCTCATATTCTGCTTATCCTCAACTGCTGTGGAACTTGTCATTTCATCACTCATATTTATTAAGATTTCCTATCCCTAAAATATTCTCCAGTTGATTTTAAATTGCTTTAATTTTAATCCTGAGTTTTCAACCATTTCAGGGAAATATTAATACAGCTCGATTAAGTAGTCATTAAAATAAAATGAGAAAACAATCCTTGAGAGAACTAGGCAGGATTAATTTTAGAAAGCTGGTTATTTCCCCTGTTTATTCATCTTTGTCCTTGTGGCTCAGTCCTTAGTGAGTCTCCTCTTTCATTTTGGGTAGAAATTATATTGTCATAAAAGGATGTAGGAGTTGGAGTTTGTAATATTGTTTACCAGTTCTAATTTTGCATAATAGATGTTTACATGCACTTTAGTTTGTTTATTTACATATTAAAGATGTTGGCTAACAGTATTAAATATTACACCTTACCTGCAAGATATTTTTCATTTCTATCAGCTAAAACAACATGAAAATGGCTCTTGACTCTACTTTTGATTTTGGTTATATTTGTCTTTGTTGTTACAATTCTATATATAATAGATATAAACTAACTTTTCACATTTGGGTAAAATGTAAAATATTCAGTCCTCCATCCAGTTGGTTTAAAATGTCCAGATGTTTGGCCTCTTGCAGACAAGCAGCCTAATTAATTTTCCCCTTTTCACTGAGATGTTTGTCATTGTTTTGACAAAGTGTAATAGAAAGAGCACTGTTTGTAGGGTCAGGAGATTTAAATTTTTTCCTTAACTAATTTGTAAACTGCATGACTATAGGTCTATGAAAGGATATCTGGAGGTATCTAGATAATTATAAAAAGTGGGCAGGGGGAGGGGTCAGGCTAGAGGGGGTCAATGGGGGACATATATAATACTTTCAAGAATAAAGAATTATCTTTTTTTAAAAAAGTGGATTTGGTTAATAGAGATAAGAACCAGTACTTTAGGAGGTTCTTAAAGTTGTTCAGATGAAAAATAATACATTAGTTAATAAATAATAATATAAGAATAAACTCTGTGTTCATGTACCCATAACTGTAAACCTACTTTCCCCACTATGTAATATTAGAGTGTTAATATTTTAGACTTCTATGGAATAATACTTGACTGTGTAGTAGTTTAAAATCACTTGAGAATATTGATCTGGATACAAGTTAGGAGTCAGAAGAAAGGGCACTTAATAGGGAAGTATGAGGGCCCCAAGGAAAACCTTAATTATCTGGAACTGTGGAAGAATAACTCATTTTCTTGTGGTGTCCTTTTGTTAGGTCTTCACTTGAAAACTTGTTTGGTAATTATTTAGTAGCTGTTTTGGGGAAGTTTACTTTTTAATCAATTTCCAGATAGCAGCTCTACTAGGAAAGAATTGTAGTCAGGATTTTCTATCTGTGCTAAAACCTGTACAAATTTATGTTTTAGAAAAGCCATCCCACCATAACTTTTCTATCCACTGTTTAGATGAATGTCATTTTTTAAACCTAGATGTGCCATCCATTTTTAAAAATATATATTTTATTGATTTTTTTACAGAGAGGAAGGGAGATAGAGAGTTAGAAACATCGATGAGAGAGAAACATCCATCAGCTGCCACCTGCACACCTCCTTCTGGGGATGTGCCTGCAACCAAGGTACATGCCCTTGACTGGAATCAAACCTGGGACCTTCCACTGAGCCAAACGGATCAGGGCACACGGTTCATTTAATGGGAAACAAGCTTATTTTGGGATGATATAGCTGTAACTCTGTCTTAATTCACAGACGGAAGCCATGAAATTTCATCTTATACCATAAAGTAAATAAATTAAATACAACTTTAATGACTATTCTGAGATTTGTGATCCTAACATTTTTCAGAATTGTTTATGAATTCTAGGTTTGCTGGTCTGAAATCTATGTCAAGTAACATCATTATAGTGCATTGTATACCAGGTTAGCATTACAAAACCTAATTTCTGATATTTGTTCTAACACTAATCATTCTTTTTTCCTGTGCAAATAATTTCATTTCCTTAGATTTTAATTTGCACTACAACTTAACTAAATTCTTTGGCAGGAATTTGCTATGCAAAGATATTTTGAAACACGTAAATCACTACATAAAAGCACTTTATTACATTTTTAGTGTTTAGGTATTTATAATCAGTTTGTAAATAGTTTACCTTACTTTATCTTGGTATTTAAAATGTTAGTTTATTAAAGCCACTCACTTCCCTACCAATTTCCTCTCCCCTCACCTTCCAAATAGTTGGTTAAAGTGTCTGTTAACATAACTCTGAGAAACTTCTGTGCAACTCACCCATGTTCTGGTCCTAACACAGGGGATTTGTGGAGGTTCTTAGCCTAAGCTGTTTTAGCTTGGAAATGATCAATGGGAAGTTTATTCAGGACTTGTTTTTCTGTGGACAGTACCTAGTAATTATATCAAGCAGTGCATAATCCTGAGACTGATGAGGTGCACCTGTCCAGGACTGAAATCTTTAGCTGTTATCCAGACAGGGCTGTGACCAGGATTGATCCATCTTTATGGACAGGAAACTGAGCTCACAGAGTTAGCATTTCAGGGTCCAGAAAGTTTAAAGTGATTCTCATTGATTCAGATGTCATCACCTACACCTGTGTATCCTTCACTGAGGCTCATAGTGTACAAAAGCTCATACTTTCCCCTGTCTAAAAGATGCTTGCTTATCTGATCATATTTTTTCTAGATCTTAAAGATAAGTAAATTTTGTTGAATTTGTCCAAATGACATTTGTGTCTGTTTTTTTTCAATACTGTGAAACCAACATTGGCATTTGTCAATTTGATGGTTGAAATTTTATTCTGTCAAAATAATAAAGTAAACACTAAGATACAAATATCTTTATCTTGAGTGATAATACATTATATTTTTCTTCTGAATTTTTATTCAGGTCCCTGTGCAGTGAATAAGAAACTGACCTTGAGCAAAAATTGGGTCTTTTGTAGACTATGGATCATACTAAAGGAGCCTTTATTTGTTGCTTTTTTTAAAAAATAAAAGTTTGACTCTCTAAATAAAGAAAAATATATTTTATATAAAAAGATATCCCTTAAATTTTTTCCCCAAAAATAAATTGGAAAAAGTAAGCACAGGTTGTCTTTTAATCTTGAATTGGTAATATAACTAGGATAATATAACCTGAAACCATTATGACCTTTCTCTTATCTTTCTAACTACTACTTGCTTGTTTAATTGGACAATTCAGTCCCATAACACATCTATCATATTTATGAAATCTCTTGAATCCATCTTCATATTTTATGAAATTCAAAAATGCCAGACACTAAATTTCACAGACTAATTTTGCAACTAAAATATGAAACTATGACCTTCTGTCTACCAATTACATGCACCCACTCCATATTTTGAATGGTTCACTATTGACACACAGAAGCAAACAATAAAGAATTGGAAGAGGTGGCAACAGTAATGAAACTTGTGATGCGGGAAGCGAATCTCCCCCTTGCCGGTTCTTGCCTCACTAAGTTTGAAAAATAAAATTCAAGAATTAAAAGGACTTGTTAGTAAAAGTGTGGAAATGTATTGGAAGTTAATACAGACCCCACATAGGGAGGAGGTTCCCAAGAGGGTAACCCGCTAAGCTCTTTTTTGCTAAGGTTTATAAAGGCTGTAGTTCTTTGTCTCTTCATGCTTCCTTCTAATTGGACCCCTTCCCTATTTTATGACCCTTTGCTTTTTTAATTGGTCAGTCTTTTGCAGAATATCAGCTTCAAAGTCCAAAACCCACGTGGTGCCCCCTTCTTTTTCTCCCCCTTTTCTTGTAACATTTCTCTGTCTCCTATGAGCATGTTTCCCTTTCCCAGCATTTGCAGTCATTTCTCTATCCTCTATGAAAGAATGTTTCCTTTTCCCCCATACTCTGATTTTTCTTGATCCTCTGTGAATGTATGCCTTTCTGTCCCCTTATCCTGTGGCACCTTTCTATTCTCTGTGAATGTATGCCTTCTGGCTGCTCCAAGCCCTCACCTATGCATTCCTCCCCTGTGGACCCTCTTTACTCTTAAGACTCCCTAAACTGAAATAGGAATTTTAGGGGAAAATAGGCAGGTTTAGGGAATTTTTAGAATTGAGGATCCATGGAAAAAATACAGGGCTACAGACTGGGAGAAGTTACATTTCCATAAGACAAAAGAGCTGAAAGAAGGTACATTTATATAGGACAAGGGAACTGGGAGTAGCCAAAAGGTCTATATTTACAAAATAAAGAATGAGGAAGAAAGCCCAGAGGGAATAGGAGGACAATGAGGGAGGAGGGCCTTGGGAGTTATTATACTAACCAATTCAAAAGGGAATATTGACCAATCAGAAGAGATATCAGGACATAGGAAACAGGCTTTTATAAACTGTGGAAACAGGAAGTCAGCAGAACTCTTTCCCCTTCCCCACATGGGAATCTGTGCTGTGAGATTCTTCCCCCTTCCCCATGGGGGAGTCTGTACTTGTTCTTCAATAAATCTCCACCTTTGCTATACCATCTTCAGTCCGTGGATTCATTCTTTGACTACGTTGGACAAAGAATCCGGGGAACACCGTGTGTTCCAGTCCAAAAATCACGTATCAAAACCTGCCTATTTTAGCCCTAAAATTCCTTTCAATAATATTTGATATACATATTCAGTAGCAGCATTCACTCTAGTGGTACCTCCTGTGACCAGTGATGACAGAATCAGCAGGAAAAACATGGTCTCTGCTCACTAGCCTCTTTTGTTTGAATTTAGTGAGTAGCTTTTAATGGAATATTCTCCAAGACTTCTGTATATTGAAGGAACTACCTAATAGTTTTTATTTTTTTAATGCTTTTACTTATTTTATTTTAGTTTTTGTTAATCTGTTAGGGGCGGAAATAAAATACTGGGGACCAGTTATAATTGTACTAGTAAAAAATATTAATCATGCTCTGGTAACTGTGATTGTTCTGTTCTGATTAAAGAAGGCACAATCTTACCTGGCTGGGAGTTGTATGGGACCTGGGACCTGAGAGCTCACCTGGAAATGCATCCAATCCTCCCCATCAGGGAGCTGCCTATTATCATGGAAAGATTAACAACCCTGTTGCAGAAACCAGAGCCACCATCCTTTGAAGACTTCAGCCCTTTGCATATCACTAAACCCTTTGAAGATTCCCAACCCTTTGCATGTCACTAAGCTCCTTGAAGATGCCTAGCCCTTTGTATATCACTATCCCTTTGAAGACCCCCAGCCTTTGCAAACCTCCAGACCTGTAAACTGCCCATTTGGCATACCTTTTGCCTACTTCTTCTTCTATCTAATATAAGCAGCTAGCTTTTGGGGAGGGGAGGGGGATGATCAGATTTCTGTGAATGACCTGCTGCTCTCCCATATTGCCGGCAGTATTGGAATAAGCGCTTGTGTATGATTCAACCCTGTCTCTGCTTAATTGGCTCAAGTAGTGACAGGCAGCAAGGACCCATTGATTGTCCAGTTACAAATCTTCACCGGTGCATATTTTTTCCATTGATTTTTAGAGAGAGTGGAAGAGAGGGAGAGAAGGGGAGAGGGAGAGAGAGAAAGAGAGAGAGAAATATCAATGTGAGAGCAACACATTGATTAGTTGCCTCCCTCATGCACCCTGACCAGGCTAGGAATCAAACCCGAGACCCTTTGGTCCTCAGGCCAATGTTCTAACCACGGCCACTGCTAACTAATAGTTCTTTAAAAAATAGTTTCCTTTCTGTTTAGATTACCTAAACTTGATTTCTTTAAAAAATTAATCTTAACTATGAACTATTTTCTGCAGTGTCCTCCTGAAGTCTACTGTCCGTAAAGGTTTCATGCTGTCTTGGTCAGTTTATTGATGGTGCTTAAAAATCACTCAGTATTCCTTGCTAGTTTAAATTTTCATTACCCTCCTCAGCTTGGCTGCTGCTTCAAGCGAGGGAGGAATGATTTGTAAATATTTCTATATTTGTTCTTTTCTTTATGGTGGTAGAGAATGTGCACTATCAAAATCCCATCTATAAATTGTGCACACAGCTCCATTCCCTAGCCTCCTTTGCAGTTATGCTTAAGAAGTTACTAAATACTCTCCAATGGAATATGTGTATAACTATTTCATGACATGTGAACAGAAGAGGTGAAAAATTCTTTATTGAGCTCCTTTATGGTGTTTGTCCTTTTTGTTGACCTTTCAGGGTGACCTTGGAAACCTTGTACTAAAGGTAATAGAGTGGCCATCAGCCTGGTGATTTGAGTGACTACTGATCAACAAGGCGTCCAAGTTCTCTTCAACAGGACCAAACTTTGCGCAGGCTTCTTTCAGACTCCAGGCTCCTGACCCCTCTTTTCATAGAGCATTTGTTTTAGAAAAGTTGTGGTTGTAAATTCTTGTTCTGCCCCTTTGAGATGTAAAAATTTTAGAAAGGTTCTTTTCAGCTTTATAGCCCAGGAATATCTTTCTCAAGGACCTGAAGGCCATCCTTCTGAAATGCAATCACAGAGGAAGAGGAAGCTGCTATCTCTCGGTTTTTAAAGGACAGTAGCCTGATATGACCAGATTTGACCAGGGGACTTCCTCCAAGTTGTCATGAAGATAAAAACACCTGTTTAATTTTCCTTTGGGGAAAGTGAATGAGAAAACAAAGATGGCCTATGCTCTCCCCTCAATTTTTTAAAACACCCTTTGTTTCAGCCCCATTGAGTTCATACTGTATTCGGGTCTCTTTCCTCTAACAAAGGTGTCCCATTGCCCTCATTCACACTCAGACTGAGAACAAAATAAGCTTCTACTGTATTAAGACACTATTTAATGAGATTTTAGAGTCTACTGAAGTTTAGAAGCTAGCAAACCCTAACTATTAAAATGATATTAATTACCTGAAGTAGAGTAAAAGTGTAATAAAAATGTTAAAATACTCACAGGGCCTGTATTGACATAGTGGTAGTGTAGTGGGTGGTAAACAAACATATATAGCAGGGCATGTGGAAATCTGGTGACCCGTATGCCATGGCAAAATATTTGGTAAAACTGAGCCTGTGACAACTTGGAATATGGTCTAAGTATTTCAAGACTAGCTCTAGGAAAGTGATACTGGGTTCAGTATAACGAACCCAGTTATTAATCACTGGCAAGGATCCAAGGGAAGGCCAAATATGATAGGCATGCCCATGAAAGCTGGGTGTCATAGGGAAGGTACTGTCCTGTCAGCCACACCTAGGAACAAGTCATTGGCTAGCATAGGTGTTGCAGGAGCGGGAGAGCGCACCTCATGCAACAAGAGTCCCAAGAGAGCAAGAAAGAGAGCTCCTTTATTTAGGAGCTTACGTATCTTTTAAATCTTCCCTAATCAATGAATGGAGGATGTTACATAGACATTAAGTGACTTTCAATTTCCAAACGATTTTACTCACATTTTAAAAAATTTAATCTTCATAGCAAGCCTAAAGGACAAATCTCTATTGTAGCATGAATATGCGAAGTGAGGTTTTATCACAGAGCCAGAAAGTCACAGACCTAGAAGGGAATTTAGAACTGTCTGAACCCAAAGCCATGATGTGTTTAGTATTGCTCTGAACATAGCTGTGGCTGATTGTACAAAAAAAAAAAAAAAAAAAAAAAAAAAAAAGTTCAAAGTGAAACTAAAGAATTTCTACTTTTTTATTTCTTTCAAAAATATCAATTTTTTACCTAATTTTCCCTTCTGTAATTTATCATTTACTAATACTAGCTCTACTTTTCTACATGCTTGAATTGCACAGTATTGATTTAGATTATTGATTATTTTAGCTTATTAAACAAAGTAATATTTCTATTTCCATACATGGTGCTTGGATTCCTTCCTACCTGAAATATTCCTAACACTGGAACTTATTATCAGTAATGCTACCTTTATATAGTAGACTGTGGCAGTCATGGAGCTGGTCAATTCATCAAAGAAGAAAAGGTAATAAAAACACAGCCAATACAATATATGTATTTTCTACAGTGGATGTTTAAGGAGTACCAGGAAGGTAATAGGTGTGATGTGGCATAATTTGCTTGTGTTAGATGTCTGTTAGCCATGAGGCCCTGTCTCTTCCGCGTTCTCCTAGTGTGCTGTTCAGCAAAGGTTGTGATTATACCCCATTGAAATTTCACCCTCTGGATTTGTCTTTTCAGAAATAGCTACATTTTAACCCTCAAGGCTCCATTTTAATTAAAGCCAAGCTTCCTTCCTCCTAGCATCCCTCTGCTCTTCATCTTACATTGCACTGCTGTATGGAATGCATTTAATTTTAGTCTGTGCTTTGCTTACCCAGTTTGAGTTCTTTTTGGGTAATTTCAGAAGTAAAGTTTCCAACTGGCCATATTCAAGCCTTCCATGTTTAGGCAGGAGGTTTCCTGAGATACACCTAAATGCCAGCTAAAAATGGATGAACTAAAATTAGACTCAGTTTGATTTAGGATTCAATGGTATTTAATGTATAAAATGGAAAAATACCATTCAGTGAGCTCTTCCTATGTCCTAGGCAGTATGAGAAATTTCTTCTAGGAACCATGTTATGGATATGATATATTGTATTTTGGAAAGTGCATATACTGATTTTTAAAGGAAGCATATAACAGCTTCATTCCATATACATACTTGGATAGCATTCTTACAAATAATAATAGTATTTCACAAATATCTTAATGCATATAAATGTAACTACTCTTATTTTTCATTATAAATCTAGTAGTATATGGATTTATACAATATGCAGATCACTGTATTTCCTGCAACAGTTTATTTATATACAATAAAAATAATAAAACATTTAAGCTGCTTCTGATTAAACTGGTTCAAACTTTAAAGGCAATTTATAAGACTGAAAAGTTCAGAGGGTGTTTGGGTCAATAAGAACCTTGGCCTTGTTTTCATAAGGTTCTCAAGACTCTGCTTTTGTGTGACTTTCAAATTTGAACTAGCTTTGGAAGGTGGCTTCAAGCTGCTGCTAGAGCTCTAACCTCCTTAGCCACATGGGGAAAGACACATTGGTTGTCTGCACACCATCATGCAATACCAGGCTTCATATCAATTTTATCCTCCCTGAACCCATACACACACACACACACATACACACACACACACACACACACACACACTTTACTACCAAATGGCTACACACAACACTGGCCAAAGGATGCCATATGCTTATTGGCTTAGATTTTATGAACTAATCACTATGGCAAAGGAGTGGTGGTAACTCATATTGGGTCAGACCAATCAGTCCCAGTGTTGGAACTGAGAGAAGGTCAAGCCACATGAGGAGGAAAATAAGGGATGCAAAGAGGCAATAAAATGCCAGCTATGCACATACTATTATTACCATCATTTTATAGATGAGGATCTGAAGGTTAGCAAATTCAAATGATTTGCCCAGGCAGTAAATTTTAAAGCTGGGGCATGAGCTAAGATTTCAAAGATCATACTATTAATCAAATCACTGTATTTTCATTTTCTCTTACTCTATGCATTAATTAGAAAAAAGGGACAAAATAGATTAAACATAATGCTGTTTTCTAAGTATCATACCTTTCCCCCCTGTCTTTTGTGTCATGGTGAGATATAAAATGAATCTGCCAATATTACATGAGTTAAGGGTTAGTAGCTAATCTTGGGTATTGAGATTCTATTTAATTTTATACCTTACTAGAGGCCCAGTGCATGAAATCGGTGCACTGGTAGGGTCCCTAGTGGCTGCCGGCTGCCGGCCAGGTATTCCCTCCCTTCCCTTGGCAGGCCCCATGCCCTGATCGAACCTCCAGACGAACTCCCGGTCAAGGGGACAATTTGCATACTACACCTTTATTATATAAGATTATGAGTTCTTAGTACAATGGTATTTTCTGTTTGTTTTGTGGTTAAAATTGATAACAATAATTGAAATAGTAATAGCAAACAATTCTATAGAATTTAACATTTTTTCTGGCACTGTTCTATATTCTTTACACATATTAGGTCATTTAATTCTCATCATAATACAATATAATAGTGGTATAGTAATGGTATCAACATAAGTTAAGTTACCAAAAGAAAAATAACATAATTGTAGTGCTTAAAGAAGATAGAATTTTATTTTCTTCTTGTTCTTAGTTTGTGTTGGGGACTTAGGCTCTATTCTCTTTCATTATCTAGGGACCCAGAATAGTGCAATGGCTTTGTCATTTTCAGTAGGTAGTTTCTACTTCTAGATCTAGTGCAGTTGCTTCAGTTATTGACAATTACTAACTAGTGATAAGGGGCAAACGAAGACGCTAGACAAGCTATTTGTCCTTAAGGGGAGACCCAGAACACTCATATACCATTCTCCAGTATTCGGACACATGGCCACAACTGGTTGCAAGGGAGGCTTGGAGTTTAACTCTGTAGCATGCCATGTGACCAGTTGAAACCCAAAGGTTTCTGTTACTAAAAGGAAGAAAGATAAAATGAGTATTGTCATTCAGAAGGTTTTGCCACAGGTAAGCAGTATAGTTATCCCATTTTGCAGGTGAAGAAACTATGCAGTAGTCCCACATCTGTCAGTGGAAGAGCCAGGATTTATCCAAGATGGTGTGGCTTCAGAAGCTGTGGTCTTAATCACTATACAATGTTACCTACACTGAAAGTTTTTTTTTTTTTTAAATATATTTTATTGATTTTTTACAGAGAGGAAGGGAGAGGGATAGAGAGTCAGAAACATCGATGGGAGAGAAACATCGATCAGCTGCCTCTTGCACACCCCCTACTGGGGATGTGCCCGCAACCAAGGTACATGCCTTTGACTGGAATCGAACCTGGGACCCTTCAGTCCGCAGGCTGACGCTCTATCCACTGAGCCAAACCGGTCAGGGCTACACTGAAAGTTTTAATATGTAGACTACAAAAGGGAACATTTCTCCACCCAAAATCTGTCTTTTCTTTAAAGGTACCAATTGCAATTTGGTGACTTTTTTTTTCTAAGAGTTTCAGTGAAATTTTGGTGCTTCTTTATTTTGAAAGTCATATACACACATATTTTAATAGTTTAATTTTCTTATTCTATTAAATTCCTCTGTAGTAAAGAAAAGAAAAAGCTTAAAATTAAATTTCTTTAGCCTTATAACCTGTTTCATTTATTTTTGAAACTGCATTGTTGCAAGTTGAAGTTTACTAAATGTGTAATAGACACAAGAGAATAACTAGGTTAGAGTTCTTCCTTATAATGTGTTTATTGTTGAACATTTACATTTTCCTATAGACTGCTGAGCCAACAAACAGTAAAATCATCTGACATAGAACTAATTTTCTATTCTCTCACTCATAATACTGAGCTACTACAGACTAAGTAAGCATCGTATGGCTAAAAACTCTCGTTGCCTGCATGATGTTTGATCACGGGTCACCATATATTTTTGTAACTTTGAACACTTGGAGAAATGAGGAATTGATCACAGTTAATTTCTATGGCATTAAATTATAATAGCCGATACATGTTTAAAATAAATATTTGAACATCAAGACCAATACATTTCCCAAATATAATTTAGCATAAAGATCAGTTTATTGAATAAATTATAACAGGCCTGAAAACTCAGTTTTCATGGCTTATAGTGATGCTATGTGTTATGCTTTGTTTAAGATTATTGGAATCCCTGGTACATTAATATGCCACATGAGATAATGTAGGCATTGTTAGGTCTCAATCTAATTTCTGCTGGTTCTTTCTCTTCAGAGTTGGCAATGATTTGGTGGTAACAAATAAATAAATCAGATTTTAAATGACATTCCTTCCACACTCTGACCACTTGTAGTCATTCATCTTTTCATTCACTCAATTTGCAAATCTTTCTGCATGGCATTACTTAGTATGTCTCTTGTTGGAATATGAAAAACAACATAAGGTAAATTCACTATTCTTAAAAAATGTAAGTATATTTTGTATATAAGACATAGGCTTTAAAATTACATAAGTGTAAAAGCTAGATATAATTTACTAGATAATTAAAATATATTGAATTATTTTCATGGAAGATCAACAATTATAGAAATCACTATTGGTTGGCATACTTAGAGAATAATTTTAGAAGTTGGTGAAAATATATTTGATATATTGTCAAAGACTATTAGAAGATAAAGGAAATTGAAAGGGTGGTCTGTGAACATGAAAAGAAGAATCTGTGAACAACATTTCGAGGGTAAAAAAGGGTGGTTTTGCTGGAGAATGGGTGGATAAGGAAACAGGCTAGTATAGAGGTTCCTGTTGTGGGGTAAGAGGTGACATGCTTGGGGAGGTGACTTGCAACAGGAATACAGAGATTTGAAAAGCTTAGGAAATATATGGATGCTCCAATTTCTTCCCCTTTAAATTTTTATATATAATTTATATATAAATATATATATATTATGTATGTATGTATGTATAATCTATATGCAAACATATGTATGTACATATAAATGTATACATCTATCTAGCCTACCTAATAATAGACAAATATGCAAATTGACCGCACCTTCGCTACACCCAAGCCAAGCCCACCAGCCAATCAGGGCAAGTATGCAAATTACCCCAACCAATATGGCAGTTAATTTGCATATCAAGACAGCATAGAAAGAAGCCAAGAGCTGCAGAAGGGAGCAAAGCTGGGGAGAAGCAAGCAAGTGGGGCAGAGAAGGAGGGAAGAGAGCAGGCGGGGTGGGGGAGAAGGGAGGAGAGCGGGTGGGCTGGTGGAGAAGGGAGGAAAGCAGGCGGGGCAGGGGAGAAGGGAGGAGAGCAGGCGGGGCTGGTGGAGAAGGGAGGAAAGCAGGCGGGCGGGGGAGAAGGGAGGAGAGCGGGTGGGCGGGTGGAGAAGGGAGGAGAGCAGGCGGGGCGGGGGAGAAGGAAGGAGAGCAGGCAGGGTGGGGTAGAGTGCAGCAGGAAGTCCTATTGCAGGAAACTTCCTGCAACGGGAACGCTAGTATATCTATAATAATAAATGCATAATATGCTAATTAGACCAGACAGCTGAATGACCTTCCAGATGTCCTTCCAGATAACCTTCTGGATGAAGCTGTGGCTGCGAGGGCAAAGCCCCTTACACGCATTTCATGCATCGGGCAAAATATATATATATATATATATATATACATGCATATATATATATATATATACTTCTAGCAATTTTTATACTTTGCATTTTTTATTGAAAGTTTCTGTTTAAATATTTGAACCTGTTAAATTTCATTGAGTTTTTTTATTTTCAATTATTTTTTAAGGTTATTTTGCATTGAGCTATACTGCATTAGGCTATAATATTGTCATATATTATAAACTTAGCATTGTTAAATATGACTAGTATTTGTATATATATTTGTAAGAAGAACTTGTATGCCTATGTAGTAAATATTATTAGACATTTTGAATGCTGCAGATTACTCAAAATTAAATGTGAACTATTTGTCAGGATTGTGTATTTACTTAAACAGTGTTGAGTCTCCTAAAATAATTAAAAACGGGACTATCATTTGACCCAGTGATCCCACTTCTAAGACTATGTCTTAATAAACCTGAAACAACAATCAGAAAGAAAATATGCACCTCTATCTTCATAGTAGCACAATTTACAATAGCTAAGATCTGGAAAAAGCCCATTCAGTGGAAGAGTGGTAAAAAAGCCATGATACATTTAACCATGAAATATTATGCAGCTGTAAAAAGGAAGGATCTCTTATCCTTTGAGACAACATGGAGGGACCTGGAGAGTATTGTGCTAAGTGAAATAAGCCAGTCAGAGAAAGACAAGTATCACATGATCTCACTCATAGGTGGAATCTAATGAACAAAATAAACTAACAAACAAAATAGATCCAGAGACATAGAAGCATGGAACAGAATGATAAATCTCAGAGGGAAGGTGGGGGTGAGTGGGTGGGTGTGGAAAGATTAACCAAATAACCAAATTATAAGCAAATAATATGCATATACATATATGCAAAACCCATGGACACAGACAATAGTGTGGTAAAGACCTGAGGGGGGCAAGAAGAGGGAGGACATGTGTGTGGTGGAGGAGGTCAATGGGGGAAAAAGGAGGGTATCTGTAATACTTTCAACAATAAAGATAAAAAATTTTAAAATGTTTTATTTGCTGTATGTCACCCATTCACCCAGCTAAATAGTTAATCCTAACTATTTAATCCTAACTTTCTACATTATAAAGAGACTAGAGGCCTGGTGCAAAACATTTGTGCACGGGGGGTGGGGGTGGGGTCCTTCAGCCTGTCCTGTGTCCTCTCTTAGTTCGGGACCCCTCAGGGGATAGCCGGCAGGTGGACATCCCCTGAGGGGTCCTTAGTGCTGCCTCGGAGGCTCCTGCCTCCACTGCTGCATTTGCCAGCCATGAGCTTGGCTTCTGGCTGAGTGGCACTCCCTCTGAGGGAGCGTACTGACCACCAGGGGGCAGCTCCTGAGTTGAGCGTCTGTCCCCTGATGGTCAGTGCGCTTCATAGCGACCGGTCTTTCTACCATTTGGTGGATTTGCATATTAGCCTTTTATTATAGAGGATTGGAAAAAGGAACCTAGCTTTAGTGATAAAGCAAGAACAGGATAATCTATGTTGCTTATGAATTAGACCTAAAATGACCTGGAGCCTGCCATTTTGGTTAGTTATTCCTTATTTCAGCTGACTAGATTGCAAAATCCTTGAAAACATTAGCATTATTTTATTTATTTTTTTCACTGTTATCTAACAGATTGTAACACATATGTAGTCAAATTCAATTGAATCTAAAGTAATTGTGGAAGTGCCCATAGATGAATAACTTAATAACCATAATCAGACTTTGCTACTACTTTTATATTATGAATTTTTTATAATTAAAGTTACAAGTACATGTTAGTATACTGGCCTATTTGTACAATAGAAATTGAATTGAAACAATTATTTACTATGGAAATAAAATATCCAAAAAGATAGAATTTTTATTTGCTGTATGAGATTTCTCTTTCTTTCATAAATATCATTGGGGATAAAAATAAGTATAAGAATGCTCATATTCCTTTCCTCCTTTATCATAGGGACTGGATAACATAACAGAGAGTACTTTAAATGTATTTTCTTTCTACATTATAAAGAGATTGTAAAAAAGTAGATATCCAGTTAAAGTGAATGTGAAAGAATATTCAAACTGGTTCTGAGGACTTTTCATTGCAAAATGAAAAGGGATTGGGGATACTGGATACAAAGAAACAAATACATGCTTATACAATTGGGAGTAGAATATCCCAGTCAAGAGAACACCAAGTATGTGGTGATTCAAAGTATGAAGTAACATCACTAAGTCTTAAGGAATAAAAAACTGAATTTCACTCTCATGGAGTAAGGCAGAAATAATTATAGTGTGAGTAAGAGCATTTTCATAATTGATGGAAGACGGTAAATTTTAAATTCAATGATCTCTTTAGCTGTGACATATGACGGACCTAGCTTAAGTGTTAATTGTTGTTGTCTATAACACATATCCTTTTACACATATATGAGAGAAAATGGGTCTTTACACACTTAAGAAATATTCATTTTGTTTTACTCTTGGATTTGTTTGGTGGGCAGATAAAAACACAGTGAAAATATCATGTTTCTAATCATAGATTTGCTTACTAGTTTTAGTATTTTTTGATGATATTCCCTGAAACTTTTTTTTCAAGAAATACAATTAACATATCATAAAATTTACACTTTCAAAGTGTACAGTTCAGTGGATTTTAGTATATTCCAAAGGTCATACAACCATCACCACTTCCCAACTCCATAACAATTTCATCATGCCAAAAAAGCTCCCTATCCATTAGCCAAAGTTTCCTATCCTCTGCTACCATCTGTTCCTGGCAACCATTAAATTACTTTCTGGCTGTATGTATTTATCTATTCTGAACTTCACCTCTGTACTCAACTCTCTCCATACCAACACACACAATACACACACACACAAGTGCACATACATGCACATATTTTAGGAACATTACTTTTCCATTTCTCTAATGCAAAAAATACTGTTCACATTTAGATGAGCTTCAAAGTCAAAACTTTCTCAAAAGCAACTTTCTCCTTGAATCTTTTCTTCTGACCATCTGGAAGACAATTATGACATGTTTTCCAACAGCAAGCACCCTCACCCTTCTGAATATCAACTGATGAGAAAGTCTTAGATAACAATATATATCTACATACATCTCTATAATTTTGTGTGTGTAATTGTCTCTATGATTTGTCTGACAAGTAACACAAAAAGTAGATTGCTATGAGATATTTTTCATAAGAAAAACAATATAACAAATTCTGCATTTCGTTTATAGGGTGACTTTTTCTTATGAAGTTTTGGGTTCTTTTAAAACAAGGTTGGGAACATCCGGTCCGAGGGCCCTTTAAGGCCCACAAAATCATTTGGTCTGGCCTGGCCAAGGCAACCGCAGGCAGGACTCGAAATTCAATAAATCTAGGAGTTTTTTTTTCATAGCAACATAAATTTACATTAAGTGAATTTTATTAAGTGAATGATGTTATAAATACCCAAATGGCCCTGGGCAGAAAAAAGATTTCCCATCCCTGTTCTAAAATCTAGTTATTATTTAGAAATGAGATGATGGCAGCCCCTTGCATTTGAAATCTAGTTCCTTGCTTACTAAAATTTGTGCTATAAGAGTGTAAATGATAGTTTTAGAATTTGGATGTTTAATACCATGAATAACAGTGAACATTATTTTTTAAAAGACTAGGAATAGCTAAACTATCAATTTAAAATATACTGCTATATAGTTAAAAATTAGACTAATGCAGACATTTATTTGTAAAATTTTTTAGCTTATGAGCTCTTCACTTATGTTATTTTAAAAATAATTTATGATTTCTTACCAATGACAATGTTTTATCTTTCCCAATTAAAATATTTTAGCTATAAAACAAATTCACAACTAGTGTTTTCAAATATTGAGCCAAATGTTAAAATATTTAATTATTAACTATTTACCCAGTTAACAATTATAGAAAGCATTCAGATAGAATGCAATAACAATGAAAATCTTGTTGATGATAAAGTGACTTATATTTACACATGTAAAATGTGTGACTATGGACAAGCTTCCTAGATTTATGTGTGATTCAGTCAGAAAGCCAAAATCAACTTCTAAGAGATGTGTTTGTCATTTAGATGTATGTGTAAATTTCTCCACTGGCCAACACATGTTACATGGAAATACATGGTTTTGAATAAACAAATGTAATTTTGAAAAAGTGGTCATCCACACCTGCTGAGTAGTGGGGTTCAGCCATCATTTATGGAGCCCACAATGGCCCTCCCCACTGAAAAGGAGCAGACAGCGAGAATGGTGTGGGCCTTGGGAAGGGTGGATATGAAAGCTAAAACAAGCCGTGGAAAAGGCTGGCTCAGCGTGCCCCTTTGGTGGCTAAGCTGACAGTCTATGCTATGCAGTGTTAATTTCTAACCAGGACAAATGGAAAACAAGAACAAACACAGTAACTCCTTGGAAGCAGAGCATCTCCTGTAACCACATGACTATATCTCATTATAAAGCAGGGGTTTTGTGTTTTCTTCCATTAATTAGTACGTAGTAGTTGGACTTTCGTTCTTTGTTTTTACCCCTCACTTCTCTGTCTCTACAAGAGGTTTTACCTTCTTTAAGGTTTGAAAGATTATAGAATCTTTAGAGGGGTTTCTCATCTTGAATTGAACATAACAACTTTCATCTATACATAGGTTCCTATGGTAGCTTCAGCTAATTGCAAGGCTATAAAATACATTTCTAAATGTAGTACACACAAGGAAATACTTTATTTTAGGTTTTATTTAAGAGGAACGAAATGGCATGTCTTTGCTCTTATGTTTATTTAAAGTCAAAAATAAGTTTTTAGAGCAATTTGAAATAATAAAAATTGTTAATATAATTTTGAACAATTTATAATTGGTTATCCTTTCTGAACTTCCACATGAAGGGATCAGAATTCTTTGCCACACATACAAGTTAAAGAATATGATGTTAGACTTGTTGTGTACTTTTTCTTTGCCTTGCTCTTTCTGCTCCAGAAATATGAGTTTGTACAGTACTTGAGAAAACAGTTTGATTCTCTCTTTAAAAAAATTAAATGACCTGGATTAAGTGTAGACCCTTAAAACAACCTTGAAGAAGGAGAAGAATCAAATCAAACAGCCTACAGAATTTCAGTAGCACATATCAAATGCTTCCAGTGATTAGTCCAAAACAATGAAACATTAGTGATAGATGTTGTTTTCAATCTGTAATGTAAATATTTTTCACATCGATCTTATTTAATAATTGGATTTATTCCAGAACAAATGACTATAAATCTATGATAATTATTTGAAAAATTGTCTTTGAGGTTACTTCTCTGAACTCAACCATTGTGAAGAAAATGTAGAGCACATTTTCTTATTTGAAGGAAACCCATATACAAAATTTGTCAATTTTCAAATTTGTGATTTTATTGATAGCAAATAACAAGGAGAAAAATAGACTGGTGATAATCGTGAGCCAGTATTTGGTGGTCTAAAAAGGGCCATGGTCTTAGGCTTCCCCATATAATCCCAGAGAATGTTTCTTACATTTTTAGCATTTACAATAAAAACAAGATTTCAGAGTCCATTTCCAAAGAGCCCAATATTTGTGTTGAGAAGCACTGATGCTGATAACAATAGCATAGTTACAAATCTCTTCAGATTCGGTGCCATTTCCATCACCCTGAGATAGCACATGCCAGGTTCTTGTTACTAGTATACCTCCTGTGTTTTATCTCACCGAGAGTTGATTTTGTATGCATCTGAAAACTTTTATTTTAGGAAAGGACTTTTACCCATACAAGGATATGGAAGAAAATTGCAGCCACAAATAAAAGAAATGAAGCATATTCTATATTTTAACATAAAATGCTTATGTAAAAATGATGTATTCACATTTCTAATGACAGATTCAACCATTAATAGGTTGGAACAAGTATTAGCTGATCATGTAGTACTTCTCTTTGGTGTCTTGATGAAGGTTGACATTTTTGACATTAAGGGTTAATTAGTTGCCACTCAGAATGAGGTCACGAATGGCTAATTGCACTTCAGCTAGGTAATTACTGTCATGTATCAAATCCTCATTCCATGTAATTATACAGGATCAGGTGCTCTGACTGCTCACCTAGGGATATTTTTGCCTTCCAAGTTCTCTCCGTGGGAATTCCAGAGTTTAACACAGAAGGTGAATTCACTTGCAATTTGACCTGATGACTAATTTGATATGCACAAGAGTCTCTGCCACCCTTTGAAATCGTGGTCCTAAGGATGCCATCCAGTTGCACCTTAATGCTTCTGGCTTCTCTGATTCTGTCATTTTGCTGCTGTCAGCTCTGATATTACTACTCACAGGTTAGATATTCATTAAATTCATTTGAGCTATTCCAAACCTTCTTTCCTCCAAATAACTGCTGAAGCTTAGCTTATCATCAACATTTACACAAAATGAACGGATGCCTTTTAAATCTAGAATCAGAGGCAGGGTATAGGTATGTGAAATGAAGATTTCTCCTGCAGTGATTCTGTGTGCTGGGGGACTGGCCAGCACCTTAGTCCTGCATCATTGCTCAGATAAAAATGAAGTAGCTCAGGCATTTTATGAGGAGGAGGACATAATACTTCTAAATTTATGCCTCTCTTCCCATCACCAGGATATGCTCCTGGAGTAGACTAGGGAACAAATTTTCCTGGTTCTTAAAGGACACAATGTAGCCGATTAACTTAGTTGTTTCTATACTCTCTAATCTGATGTAACAGTCAATATTAATAGTTAGAAACATTAGATTCTGCACTAATAGGCGTTACTCTCTCATTAACCAGACAGTTTAAATATCATGGGCAATTGAAACTTCCATTTTATAGGTGGACCAATCAACACCGTTTCTCTAGCTTGAAGAGGAGAAATAGACATGATTCAGGTCATTTACAGGTTTTGTGTGTGTGTGTGTGTGTGTGTGTGAAATTTCAATGTGTCACATCAAGGTTTCATCACTTAAATAACTGAATCTGTGGCATTGTAGATGTGTACAGTTACACCTTGTGCAGAGGAACGTCAAGCACATTTATAGTTGCTGCATGCACATGATTTTTAAGAATAAAATATCTCCTTTGGGTCTAATAATGCATTTCTATTGCAGTCCTTATGCTAGCAGAACTCCCATGGAAGATATTGACAGTGTAAGAAATGTGTTTCAAGTCTATGTCCACTGGGAACATAAAATAGAATTATTTCATCTCTTCTCTGTAATGGACACACAGTGACTAACATTTGCATGGTGTTTCAGAGTGTATAAATGTATTTCAAACATGTTATTTCATTTAATCCTCACTATAAACCTATGAGAAAGGACTGTTAAAGATCTGACCTATTTTACAGATGGATATAGTAGTATGTGCCAAGATTTTTGTTTCTAAATCTGTAATATTTTTACCATAAGAAACTAATCATGTTTAATTAAAATACATACAGAATGTTTTAAAATTCCTGATCTAATAAAACCATTGGTTCCCATATGCATTTGTTATATTAAAAATAACATAATGGTATTTTCTGTTATTTTTAATTCAGTATCAATTAAATTATCTTGAATATTAAGCAGTCAACTATAACTGGAGATCATTTTTAGATAATGATTTTTTCCCATCAAAAAGAAATGTATGTATACTCTCCAATAGCAATACTTGGACTTAAACTGACATGTACATAGAGAAAGGTAAAACTGAACTTGTTACCATTGTAACTAACTAATTAATCTTATCTAAAAAAGAAGGAATATGCTAATTGACCCTCATGCCGTCGCAAAGATGGCAGCACCCACAGCCAATAAGGAAGGAATATGCTAATTGACCACCACACCATCAAAGATGGTGGTGCCCACAGCCACAAGATGGCGGTGCCCAGACCCTCAGCCCTTCCAGGGCGGCAGGCGTGCCTGCCTCCAGATTTCCCCAGTCCCTTCAGCCCCCTAGCTGCCCAGGGCTGGCCTGAGGCACAGGCAAGCCTCAGATGGCGGCTGCCCAGCCGCTCAGGGCCACCTGAGGCTCAGGTAACCAGGGCTGGCCAAGGCTTGTGCTGCCGGCAGTGGCAGCAGCAGAGGTGTGATGGGGCATCACCTTCCCCTGATCGCCGAATCACCTTCCACCCCTGAGGGCTCCCTGACTGTGAGAGGGGGCAGGACGGGCTGAGGGACCCCCTGCCTCCAGTGCATGAATTTTCATGCACCAGGCTTCTAGTATTAATAATAAGAAAGAATTACAGGGGAGGCGAGACATTATAAGCATGGTCATTTGGGCAGCTATACCAGGAACCTATAACTTCACACTCCCCAGAGAATCACAGGTCCCTTCCCTGCAAATAATTGGGGGGTGGGTGCAACAAAAGGGAAGATGGGTGCCTGTGCAGTGAAGTCAGGATGACATCGGAAATGACTTCCCTGTTAGTCTTGACTGGGGAACAAAGATCATTGGCCAGAAGTGTGGGCCCCAATGCAAACCTGTGAATGTTTGGAAATACATAATCCCCAGACAATGTAATTATCGCTCTCTAGTTTCTTTTGTGGTTTGTGCTCCTGTTTCTCACTTGCTTCATGACACTCATTCACCCCTGCCATGTGGCCCCAGGGTGCAGCTGGGAACACAAGCTAATGTAGCCAGAACATGGAATAGATTAGATCTTAATATGGAATGGAAACTCTGGACACTGGCTTTAATCCTAGCTCTGCTGAAGACCAACTGGGACTTTTTACATGGCAGGAAGGAGAGATGTAGGACCTTAGAAGGAAACTCCCTTAATGTTAGCTCATCAATAAAACTGTCCACAATACCTCATCCTCCCATGGGGGCCTCTGAAAATTTTTGTTCTGATCACCCCAAGAAGCCTACTTCCATCAGCAACAGGTGGGGACAGAGAGCACCCCACTGATACCAACCTGAGGGGTCTTGAGGACTAACACCATGTAACTAACATCCAACTCAATGTGAGAGCCCTTAACTTCTCATCACAGCCAACAGCACCTCCGAATTCCTAGCACATGGGAGTGGAAATAAAGCTCAAAGTTATTTTTAAGGCTTTCTGAAGCTCACATTTCAGTAGGAGAAACTGACATAAATGAGTTAATCAATTAATTATTTAAGTAGAATAGCAATGGGCACCTTAGAGGAGAGATAAGTGGTAATAAGAGAGCACACAGCACAGACAGAATATTGGCTTGAAAACATTTCCCTAAGGAAAAGGCAGCTCATCTGAAAGCTGAAGGACAACTAGAAGAAGGTAGTTAGGTGAAGGCGGGGGTGAATATTCCCCGGTGAGGAAATAGCAGATACAAAAAGCCTGTCTTAGAATAAAGCACAGAAGAGATGTAGAAAGGTTAAAATGGCAGGAGTACAGAGAATATGGGGAAAAGTGGCCACAGAGGAAGCAGGTAAACCAGCAGGAGCTAGATGATATATATGCTATAAATCACTTACTGATTTCTATGACTAATGCTGAACATAATTTTGATAGAGATTATGTTGAATCCATAACTTGTTTTGCTGAGTGCTGTATTGCCATTTTAATACTGAGTTTTCCAACTAATGAGCATGTGATATTGCAACACTGTTTAATACTCGGTCTTCTCTATATAGTATTTTGTTTTGCTTAGTATAGGCTTTTTCTTATTTTTTAAATTGTATTACCAGATTGTTTTAGAAACTTATTTTTTTTTTCTTTATTGAAGTATAATTATGTGGCAGAGGAAAAAAAATAATTTTCCTCCCACCTTTTTAAATTCTGGCTGAACTAATAATCAAATTAACATGAGATAGATTGACAGGAAAAATGACCAAATTTCTTACATATGTGCATATGGTATTCCATAAGAGTATGGGCCTTGAGGACACATTGAGTAGTTGACATATAAGAAGAAGGAGGCAGGGGTCTGAGATTTCAAAGGCAAAGTAGGAAACTCACAGGTAGAGTAGAAAGAACAAATATGTGGTAAATAATTTCTTACTGGGCCACCCAGAAACAATGGGACAGAGAGGGGCGCCTACCAAATAGACTTTGCAGGTTCTTCTCTGTCTGCCATGCTTTTATTTTATGCTAAGATGACAGCTCCCTTCTTTTGGTTTTTCTATCTGAATTCCTTTAGGCAAGTAAGTAAGCTTCTTTTTTCTGAGTATTTTGATTCTTAAAAATAACAAGTTTAAATCATTAATATCCTGAAAGACACATTTTAGGTAGCAAACTTTGTTTCCCCTCAGTTATTGACAAAATTATAGGATATTTAAAGTGAGCAGCATAATTATATACATACTAGATGCCTGATGCATGAAATTTGTGCATGGGTAGGGTGCCTAGGCTTGGCCGGTGATCAGGGATGATCTGCAGGGTGACTGGCGGGGCAATCGGGGGCCCCCCACTGGCACCCACCTTGGCTGGCCTGGGGCCTGTGGGCTGGGGCAGCTCCTGCATTGAACTCCTGCCCCCTGGTGGTCAGTGTGCATCATAGTGACTGGTCGTTCTACTGGTTGTTCTGCCTTTTGGTCGATTTGCATATTAGGCTTTTATTATATAGGATATCCATGATTATATACATATAATGTTGTAAACAGATTTCCCCGATTTGAATGGAGTCCTTTTGTACTGTGCTCAGTGGCAACAGAGCTGGGTATAGAGGGATGGGAGCAGCTTCTCACAGAGAAGACAGAAATGCCCACATTGTAGCTTTTGTGTGTAAGCACTATTCAATTTGTTGTTTGTCTCTGTTCAATTTCCAGAGCCCTTAAATGGTTGTTTTTGATAATTTGGTCAAATTTTATACTTATTTTACTGTTGTAATACAAATAAATAATACAATAGTTAATAAATAATAATATAAGAATAAACTATTTCATGTACTCCCAAATGTAAACCTAATTTTGCTCACCTCTGGATATTGGTTGCTTTCAGTCTTGAATGAAAAAGTTTTTAAAGGAGAAAAATTTTGTGGCTAAGAGTCTATATGATAAAAGTGATAGATTAAGACTTAGAACACTCTTCCCTGATAATATTATTAGTACATGTGTAGCATCCAGTGAATGACTTAACCTACTTAGGGGCTCTGTTTTCTCTTGTGTAAATAGTGATATTATAGATACTTAGGATGTTTATTGGAGAATTAAATATGAATTAGAGAAGAAAATTATCTAAAGTTTTAAGTTTATTTTACTATGATCTATTGTACATCTCAAAATCTTTACTATATGCTTTAGCATATCTACACTAATAAAAGAGAAATATGTAAATTGACCATCACTTCACGACATCCACCAGCCAATCAGGAGTGAGTACATAAATTAACCCAACAAAGATGGCCATGGCCCCACCCCCCAGCCACTCTGGGCCTCTGGGCAGTGCTCATGTAGGCGCAGAGCAACCAGGAGGGGTAGGACACCTGTTACGAGGGGGAGGGTGGGGGGCGGAGGGAGCTACAGGAGCAGCACTCCAGCTGGAGTGAAGACTGAAGGCTCTGGCCAGAGCAAAGATGGAAGGCAATGGCCAGAGTGAAGGCCTGGGTCTCAGGTGTCGGAGGAAAACTGGTGCCAGCAGCCAGGGGAAGGAAGGCCTATTGCATGAATCTTCATGAAATGGGCCTCTAGTTTTAAATAAGTAATTAAGTCTGAAAATAATTTTGAGATGTACAATTTCCCCCTTGCTACAATGAATGAAAGTAATGACTGTTCATATTACTACTATTTAGAATTGGGAGGAAAATTAGTGATGAAATGCCTACAAGATCTGTTAAGCCATTTAATCCTATGGGGATACAAATACATATTCTGGTTTATAGTAAAATAATATTGAATACTATATTTATATATAAAACTGATGATTGTAAACAATTAAAGATGAAAACTAACAACCTTATCTGCACATTTATTTTATCAAGTCTAGATTGAAGGGAAGACAAAAAAAAACTTTAGCAGATGTTTTATAATACCTTTTTAATGTTTGATTTTCCTAGTGAATTAATGATAAACAGTATCAGTTGTATATATTTTTCTCAGATCTTCCAAAGACTGTGGCTTTGATCTCACACCTTTTTAAAAAAATATTTTTTATTGATTCCAGAGAGGAAGGGAGAGGGAGAGAGAGATAGAAACATCAATGATGAGAGAGAATCATCGATCCACTGCTTCCTGCACACCCCTCCCCCCAACACTGGGGACCAAATCTGCAACCCAGCCATGTGCCCTTTACCAGAATCAAACCTGGGACCCTTCAGTCTGCAGGCTGACGCTCTATCCACTGAGCCAAACCCATCAGGGCTGATTTCACACTGTTAAAGATGAACAGCATGCCATAAACTTAGAGGGTATAAGAGAATAATATGAATTTATAGTGCATTATAGAAATACTGTTAAGCATTAGGAAGAAAAAAAAAATCAACATTTGTTACTTCTCCATAGTCTTTCTCCAATTATTTCCAAACTAGCATAATCTTAACTTCTAACTAGTTTGTTTTCAGAGTACCTAAAATGTTCTCAAATCCCTATCCACTCTTCAGCAGTTATGTCTTTCTCCTTTTGTTTAACAAAGCAAACAAGCAAACAAAACCAGTTTCTTCTAGTCAGTGATTTTGATAAAATTCTTCACACACATGAAAGTCATTTCTCAGTGGGATTTTTAGGAAATGATTAAGATTAAAAGCCACCAGTCTGATTTTCTTCACAAACTTGACTTTTGTTAGCTTCCAGAGACTGCCACATGGTTCTAACCTATCTCCAAACATT
This sequence comes from Eptesicus fuscus, assembly GCF_027574615.1. Classification (NCBI taxonomy): domain Eukaryota; kingdom Metazoa; phylum Chordata; class Mammalia; order Chiroptera; family Vespertilionidae; genus Eptesicus; species Eptesicus fuscus. The sequence continues at coordinate 23,704,767 of NC_072480.1, forward strand.
AATTCAGTTGTGGTAGAAACTTAAGAAGCCTAACTTTCAGTTACCATATTTTCTTGTGTATAAGACAACTGGGCGTATAAGATTTTCCTGGGTTAAAAAATCGTTTTATATGCCAGAAAATATGGTAGTCCAATATATCTAATCCATTATATCTAATCCCATCAACATAGTCCAATATACCATATTTTCCAGCGTATAAAACGACTTTTTAAACCAGGAAAATCTTATATGCCCAGTTGTCTTATACGCCGGAAAGTACGGTAATCCTCTGACAGTATAGGGAAAACAAAAACAAACAAAAAACAGATCCTCCCTTTAGGGGAGCATATTAGTTCCCTAAGTGTAATAATGCTTTGTAGACTTCATTATGCAAGATGTGGCCATATTTACCTAGAAGAAGAAAAAGATCTTAATGTCATGCATATACTTCCCCTCCAAAAACATAACTTACAATAAAAATAATGATCTCAAAATTATTACCATATTTTGGAGTTTACTGTCTATCTGTAGACCTGATACTATTATCAATAAACAAATTACTGCAATAGTTTTAGAAAATAAAGTCTTACATTGTTTTTCTCTGAAATATAAATTTCTAAAGATACTTCTATACTGCAAAGTCAAGAACTGATGCAAACTGAGAAATAAGAACCATTGACTTTGTGACACTCTAAACTTGAACTCTGCTCTAATTTCTTATTTCCATATTTAGGAGGTCATTCAAGAGGTGTTTACTCTCCCTATTTAATTAAAATAGAAATTCACATTTAACTACTTGTTCATAATATGATTTCTACACATAAAAATATCCATTTTATAGTAGAATCTACATAAAGCTTTATGCAAATAAACATGAAAACAAAATCTGCCAGTATATGCCACTCCGAAAATTGTTTAGATAATTCAATTTTACCCTTTTAGCATATTGAACTATTATTTTCTTGAGTAGCAAACAGTATAACAAAGCTGTTGGGTCATGAGATGGGTATTTTTAATTTGAAAATCAGTATTTCAACAATAGTTGCAACATATACAGCTTACTTAATCTTTATTGCACTATCATCTTGGGAATTAAATGAGAAGACATAAAATAGTACCATGAAAGGGGAAATGCTGTGAATATTTTGTGGTTCTGGTCACATAATATTCAGCAAAGCCTGAGTAAAGTAACCCCTCACTCTCAGCAATCACTTAGAGTTGACCTTAACAACCTGACAGCACTGTCAGAGAGGAAAAGAAGATGGGGTGTGGCCCCAAATCGCCTTTGCAGTTAACGCAAAGCAAGAGCTCCTCTGACCTAAGAGCACTTCTCCTACTTTAGACTACTCATAATAAAAACCTTTACCAAAATTTCTAGCTCAGAGAAGTGTACAAAGAGTAAACTAATAGATGGATTTTCTGGAATTAGCATTTTTCAGTATCTAATGATACCGGGTCTATAATTGCATAATGTTTTATGTTTTGCTGCTGCTTTCATTGAAGTTGTTTGGTTCTTACAACCATTTTGTGAAAAGATGGGATGCAATTTTTAGTGATGAGACATCTCTTATGTCAACAAATTATACAAAGTTATATACGAAGTTATATATACATACTAGGGGTCCAGTGCACGAAATTTATGCAAGACTAGGCCTTCCTTCCCCCGCTTCCCTTTGGCACCCGGGACTCCGGCTTCCCTCATAGCCCTGGCTTCATCCAGAAGGTCGTCCGGAAGTAAGTCCAGTCTAATTAGCATATTACACTTTTATTATTATAGATTACCTGAAACTTGAACCCAGCTTTTTTTTTTTTTTTAATTAAGTGCATATTTATTTAACCAGGCCAGTGAAGCAAGAAGTCATGCTATGTAACTCATATAGTCCAAAATTAAGAGAGGAGAATGAAAAAGCTTAAAAGCCACTATGTTTTAAAAACCAAACAAAAAGCCATCATACAGACCCACACTCACCCTTCCCCCCTACACACATACTCATCTAGAGATAGAGTGAAGATAAACAGCTCTATATGCCTCCATAACCTAAAATTGCAGGAATATAAAAAGTTATATACTGAATGATGATTGAGGTTTTAGGGAAAGATCAAATTATTCTGATTTCATAACTTAAGAAAATAATGAAGAATGGATTTTAGCAAGATTTCCATATAAATAATTACTAAAGGTAAAATTTGGATACTTTAAATGAAGGCTTCCTCACACCACCATGGATGGTTTTGCCCAGGTCCTCATGACCTCTCATTGTGTCAGTTCAGATGACAGTGTTCTGGCTTTGAACCTGGGCTGTCATCCACAAGACACTAACATTCTCAATACCTAAACTATGTCATGAACTGTGCTTGCTTACAGGAACTGAGCACGAAGACCAAGGTGCTGAGCACAAAAACCAAGATGGCAATGGTGCATCGTGTGCAAAAAGGACCCTTATGAAAGGGCCGAGTACAACAGAAGAATGATTTACATATACTATTATGCCTAAAAGAATTTAATCACTCCAACCCACAGCCTATAAATACAGAAGCTCCTTCCCAGTCAGGAGCATTAGCTTGCCCTTATCCAGTTCTTGATCAAAGGATTAAGTTCCTGCTTTGCTTCACTGAGCTTAGTATTGTTATACTGATGTGAATGGTACTGGTTTGCACCCCCCTCACCCATCTCTCCCTCCTCAGGCTCAGAAGGACTGGTAACAACTTCACCCTAACTCTGTCTTTCAATAGCACCAGATTCAGCTGTCTCTCTTCTGGAGAGACTCGTAAGTTTTAAATAAAATTCTCCCTATTATCATCCTGTCTTATTGAACATTCTTTCAACTCCCACGTCCCCAAGGGAGATCTTCCACTTTGACCACTAAATATTAAAAGAAGTAGGTTGCCTGACCTAACTATTTCCTATCTATACTCTCCCAAGCCAATTTCACGTATTAATAAGCTTTAGGTGATGACAATTCACTTTTTTTTTGTTTTTTAAATCTCCAGGGCAGGCTATTTTTGTACTTAGAATTGAATTCAAATTCTATATTTAAGGTTTTCATGTCTTAGACCCTGCCAAACTTTCCAACTTATTGCATGCCATTCTTTCTTTCACTACAGTTATTGTTGCTCTTCCTAGAACATAATAAAATTCTCTTTTTCATGTCAAAACATTGTACTGACTTTGTGTTCTTCCATCACCATGCTTCCTGGGCTCTTTCTATGGCTAGTCATACTAATTTACATCATCTCTTTATACAGTAGATGCCCCTGACAGTCCCTGTGGTTGTTCCTAGTGATCTCCATCACAACACACTGTTTATTTCTGCATAGTGTGCATACATGCATACAAGTCACAGACACACAAGAGGAGTTTTAAGAGGAGTCAGGAAAGTAGAGAAGGAAGAAGATAGCATTAGTACTAGATTCTTATAGTAGGGGTGCTTGTTACCTACATGAAATATAGTTTCCTGCTTTGCCCACAGTTAAATCCACCAATCAGTAAGTTTTTAGTACTAGTTAGTACTGAGATTTTAAAAAATTGTTATATTTTCTATCTTATTTTTCTTGTTCATTTATTCTACTCCATATATGGTATTCTTTATGACTTCCAATTCACTAATCTATTTTAGCTGTTTCTGATTTAGTCTATATTTATTAGGTTAATATATATAAAACACTTAAAACAATAATGGAGAACAGTAATCACAGAACATGCATTTTGTGTTATTATCATTGTTTCTGTTTAACTTCCCTTTTGAGTATCTTTTTAAATTTAAGTGCCTAAACTTTGCAAGAATAGGCTTTTTACTTGATTATTTTTCCATATTAGATCTAGCTACTTAAATTTTGTCCATATTGGATGTTGTTTCCCAATTTCTTAGTTTCCTGATGTGTTGTTTAACTTATCCTATGTAATAAAAGGCTAATATGCAAATTTTCACCTCAGAAGTTGGGCTGACTGGGAGTTCGACTACTCTTTATGACATGAGCTGACCACTAGGGGGCGACACAGAATGAAGGAAGGCCCGGCTGGCAGCCAGAAGGCCCCATCAGCCTGATTGCCGGACAAGCCCAAGTACTCTACCCATGCATGAAATTTCATGCACCGGGCCTCTAGTTTCAACATATTAATCATATTTATTGTAAGGCACTTTAAGACTGCTTTAATTTCATTAGATTATAGTTGCAGATAGCTCACAGTGCCCCAGTCTCAATTCTCCCCTTCTTTATTTTATTGATAAAGCCACTAACTTAAACAGGAACATGATTATTCAGCTAGAGACAATGTGTCTCAGCCTTTTTTTTCAGTTAGGAATAGGCATGTAACTGAGTTTCTGCCAATAGGATGTAATAAAAAGTGGCATGTATTTCTAGGTCATCTCTTTAAAATGGTACAGTCTGAATACTAAATGTAGTAATGATACAGTTTTGACAAATTAGGAAAGAGCAAACACCTTAGTGAATGATGGAAAAACACATTGAAGGAACAAGGGGCTCTGAATGACCCTGTGGAACACTGGAATACTAACTTGTTACATGAAAGAGAGACACACTTTCATTTCATTTAAGTAACTTTATTTTGGATATTTTTATTATAGTAACTTCACCTTTATCATAATAAAATTGATTTTTTTTTGTTTACCTGAACTAGGGATCCCTTAGAAATATCTAAAATATATGATGTTGACATAGAGGGCAAGCTATAGATGGTAAAGAAGAAACATAGCAGGTTGGAAAAGCTGTTAATTCTTGTTATGCTATAGAAATAATTAATTATAATGTTGCTTCCAATAACTTGGAAGTCATAACACATAACCAGTGAAAGCCTGTATGTAGCTATAAAGGGAAATTATTAGAAATAAGCCAGTCAGAGAAAGATAAATATCACATGATTTCACTCATTTATGGAATATAATGAACAACATAAACTGATGAACAAAAACAGATCCAGAGACAGAGAAACATTGAACAGACAGTCAAACCTCAGAGGGAAGGTAGGAGAGGGTGAGGATAAGGGGGAGAGATCAACCAAAGGACTTGTATGCATGCATATAAGCCTAACCAATGGACACAGACACCAGGGCGGTGAGGGCATGAGTGTGTGTGTGTGTGTGGGGGGGGGAGGCGGAGGGGCAATGGGGGGATAAGAACACATATGTAATACCTTAATCAATAAAGAGAGAGAGAGAAAAAAAGAAAGAAAGCCAGACATGTTTGTTGGCTGCACCTTGCTATTCTTACCAAATAGACTAAAATATAGATAAGCTCAGTCAAAATTTGGAGGGGAAATTGGAATAAAAGGAACCTAAATCTTTGGGCTATCTCAGAACATGAAGATCCAATTGTTCCTGTTCCTCTAAATATTAGGAGTTAAGACTTATTTAGTACCTTTCTCATAGACCTTCTATTAAGACTTAGGTAACTATATGGATCCATCTTGGTTCAGATATCAGGTTCAGGATATCAACACTGGTCTAGTGTCAGCCACTGAGTCACAAGATGGAAGGAACCTGGGAATCTGTGTATATGGCAGAATTGTCTTGCTAGTGTGTGATTTAAAGTACTGCACTTTAGATTTCTTTATGATAGAAACTTAAGCTTTGTCTATATAACTATACTAGGTTTAAAATTCTATAACTCATTCAATCTGTATAGTTTCTTAGCATTTTACTTTCTAAGTTAAGATTCATCATTTGTCTCTTCACTCCCTATTTGTGGAAATTATTAGCAGGTAGTGTTAGGCAAGTCAGCCTAAAGATCCTTGATTATGGATGGTTTCATGATTATTCAATGATCATACACTAGTTTTTGTATCTCTTTCTCAATTCACTCATTTTGCAACATGTAGGTAACATTCTCAGATTCTGTGACTAAGCTGTGTAGTCTTAGGTTTGAGAAGTTCTCTATTTTAACATGTGTGTTAAACTTACACTATTGGGAATAAAATTCTTAATTCCTGCCTATGGTTAACAGTTTTGTTTTGTTTCTGACTGCTTTTTAATATAAGGAGTCATTTCCAATTTTCTACTCTTCTTGCATTTGCAATATGGTACAGGCATTAAAATTCTAGATCTAGCATATATGAGCTGCCTTGTGTGGCTACAACAACAGCTTACTGGTTTGTCTATATCTTTATTCTTTATTTCTGGACTGTGAAAAAGTTACCTTTCTCTTCCATATCTTAAAAATTCCATTTAGCGCTTTTATATGTTTGGGGTGAGAAGGGACATTCCCTTCTGCTCAGTCCACCTTCTTGTCAAGGAGCTAAGAGAGAAATGTGAACTAAAAGTCAAGGGAATAGAGAATAGTTCTGAATCTTTTAAAGAATTCCAAGAGTAAAACATAAGGTAAGGATAAAATGCTATATTTGATAAAATAATTATCAAGAATTTTAAGAATATAAGCAAGGCGTGAGATTGGTGGTAGGATGGATAAAAGAAAAACCCACACCCTAACCCTGGCTTGATGAAATTTTAATGCATCAAAAATAAAGATGAAATGCTAAAAGGTATCACAGGGGTACGTTAAATTACCATAAAGAAATGAGAAAGTAATTGACATCAGAAACAACAGACATAAGACGATATACAAAATAATATATCCAAAGTGCTAAAGAAAATAACTTTAATCTGAAATTCATTAGTCATAACTACTATTCAAAAGTGAAGGTGAGCCTGGCTGCTGAGACTCAGTAGTTGAACATGAACCTATGAACCAGGAGGTCAATGTTCGATTCTCAATCAGGGCACATGCTCGGGTTGTGGGCTTTATCCCCAGTGTGGGACATGCAGGAGGCAGCCAATCAATTATTCCCTCTCATCATTGATGTTTTTATGTCTCTATCCCTCTCTCTTCCTCTTTGAAATCAATAAAAAATGTATTTTAAAAAGTGAAGGTGAAATAAATATGCCTTCAAGCATACAAAAATTCATAAAACTTATAAACTACAGACTTTAGCCTAAAGAAATATTAAGGAATGCTTTTTTTCAAGAAAATTTTTTAAAAGTCCACATAAGACAACTAGAAGAAATTAGTTGATACAGGAATCAATAATTTTAGATTATTTAAGTTTATAATATTTGATATATATGTATTAAACTTAAATAATACATATACAAAATGGAAATAATGGAAGGTGAAAAAGAATAGTTTTGAGGTAAACAAAAACCTGTTAAGATTCCTGCATTGTTTGGACAAATGGAGAGAATGATTAACTCATAATTAATTATGATTTAAAAAAATTGATTCTCTATCTCAGACCATGAAAAAGATTACATATAGAGATTGGAAAGTAAAAATAATAAAACACATGTAGTTATCTACCCTCCACCTGGTCCATCTCTGCCACAGATTTCATTCAGCTATCTGTTATACTGACACTTGGCTTCATCTTTCAAACAGAACTTTATTATTTTAATATTGTGGATTTTAACAATGCTCTACCATATATTGACCAGGTTGTAGGTATTCTTGCTTTAAAGATCTGAATAAGAATCCTTGTGACAGTAATCATAAGGCCTTGAGCTAAAGCCTGAGCTATCAGATCTGATGCTAATTGTGTTATTTTATAAGACAGGTAAGGATGCCTGTCTCTGGGGTTTCAAGGATCTCCACTATCCTATGACAATTGTCACTGAAATCCAGAATTCTCTTCTTTCATTTTAAAAGCTATCACTGAAGAAGGGTAGAACTTTTGACTTTAAGACCTCAAGGTGTAATGCCAAAAGCCTACTATTTGTCTCTCTGTGAACATATAAGGCAGGAAAGTATATGTTCTTTTATTGAAAATTCTGTGTTCTTACCTGAAGTAGGATTTCTGCAATGCCTGTCATTTAATGCACTTTGGCTTGCACTAATTCAATGTGATGATACCCCTTTGAGACTGTGACTGTGTCTAGAAGAGCATGGAAAAATAAAATTAGACCATAAAATTTGGCCCATTCAATTTACATTAAAAGTGAAAAATGTGCTAAGTAAGAATACCTGTTACATGTTTTATTTTGTTGAGGCTTTGAAATTTTTGGAGGAAGTAAATGGTGAAGCTCTCAATGAAGCTCATTGAATATGATTGAACAAATATGAAATACTTTTTTAGTCAATTCTGATAAAATACAATTAAAGTAAATAAAATAAGCAGATATTCTATTCTTAAAGCTTATAGAGTGATGGAGAAACCTGATCACCATTCTGCTTATGAAAAGATAGTGTATGGGACATTGGTTGACCTTGAGAAATCATTCAAATTTGTCTGCTGAGAGGTTGACAATTCTTATTTATTTTCATCACCAATATATTTTTGATGTTTGATTATATCATGTATTTTATATCATGTTTTGCCCTCATCAAACATCTCTTTGAGAAGCTTGAAATTTTTTACATAGTTCCTTTCTAACATATATTAAGAAATTTTGGAAGCCAAGACATAGTGAGGAAGTTAATTTCCCCGTGGTGTCCAACAAAAGCCTAGTGAGGCAGTTGTTCAAGATTCATTGCTAATGCTGGCTCCACCAGTCAGTAATGGAGTTGAGAATAAGATATAGGTCTCTATAAAGGAAACTTTTAGACTACTAAACCAAAGAGAATACTTAAGTGCTCTGTGGTTAATCACAAATCTATTTGTCAGTATTTTAAAATGTTATCTTTCAGGATGAATATTCATGTAATAAAAATGTATGTGTGAGATTTTCCAGCTAATTCTGTTATAAGTTTCTGCTTATTATTTCAAAAAAGTGTGTAACTTGCTGGGAAGTAATATATGTAGAATAGTATGTAAAATCTATTTTTCATATACCTGATGAAATATTTCACCAATATTAAAACTATAAAGTCAACAAAGAGTCATAATAAGTGAAAGATGAATATTTTAAAATTCATCAGAATCATTTCATCCAAAGTGTTGACTTAAGGTAGTTAACACTTCCATCCATAGTCTATAAGTCAGACTATTGTGGCAATCAAATTTTCACATTCTACAGGAAATAAATTTTCTACACCTTTTAATACCTACACTGCTTCCATATCTGTAAAATCACTCTCAAAATTATTGTTTAGAAATTATGGATAAACTAATTGAGACAAAAGCCCTGACATTTAAACATCTGGATGCTTAATTTATTCTTATCCTAAATATTTAATCTGAGTTGTCAACATATTCAATTCTACAGTCTTATTTTAAGATTATATATATATATATATATATATATATATATATATATATATATATTCTTAATATAACTTGATGTGACTTATATAGATACATATATTACAGTAAGATATAAAAGTAAAGAAGTAGAGAAAAATTAAAATGAGAGTTAACTAAACCAGGATAAAATAGGACAGACAGATTCACAACACAATATTTTATTCAATTGCTAGAGGTCAATATCATATTTGGTACTCTGATCCCTGGAAGTCAAGAAAAGAAGTAAATTTGAACAGTCACATGATTCAATGTCAGAAAAAAAAATATATATATATACCAGTGACTCATGAGAGGTAAAGCTTTTTCTGGAATTGAGAATTCAAGGAATGAAATATGGGGCTTTTCATAAAGATGATACTGGGTAAGATCCTCAAAAATATGCTCAGCAAAATCTCTGTAAGGAAGACAAGTTCCATATGATTTCACTCATGTGGAATCTAGTGAACAAAATGCACTACCAAGCAAAATAGAGACAGATCCATAGACAGAAAGCAGGCTGACACCTTTTTTTTGGGGGGGGGGGGAAGGGCTGAAGGGGGAAAATTGAGAAAAAAAGAAAAAGAAAACCTCATGGACACAGAAAACAGCGTGGGGATTGCCTAGGTGTGGGAGGTGGAAAAATTGGGATCGGGGGAGGTGGAGAAGGGTATAGGGGGATAAATAGTGATGGAAGGAGACTTGACTTGGGGTGGTGAACACACAATACAGTGTACAGATAATGTGTTGTGGAATTGTGCACCTGAAACCTGTATAATTTTGTTAACCAGTGCCATCCCAATAAATTTAATAAAAATAGAAAAAGAAAACCATATAACTATAGATTTATAGCATGTCTCAATTTTTCTAGGTTTCATCATACTGGTAATGTAGACTTGGCCCATTAGAACCCAGTTAAATAATCATGCCACTTAATATTTACAAATATGTTAATTATTCAATATGTTACTTTAACCATTATTTTGAAGAAAACAAATTGCCAATTGTATACACACACACACACACACACACACACACACACACACACACTTATTCATGTAAATGTATCATATTAAAACCAGAGTGTTTAAAATCAAGATGATTAACAAGGTACTAATCTGCATGACATAATCTTCTCTAAGGGTGTGAGGAGACATTTAATACAGATATAAACATTGGTTTTATATATATATACATATATGTATGTATATATATATAAAAATATGGAATTATAAATCAGATCCTAGAACTACATTAAATAATTTTAACAAAAATGTCAAATTTTTATCTCATCTTGTTTTAACCATTGGAGAAGTTGGCATTGAAGATTCCATTATCCCCATACACATTTATTAAAGTATAAAGTCATTAACTATATGACTATAAATTACACCTCCTTATTGTTACTAGTTATTTTATTATTATTATTTAATATATTTTTATTGATTTCAGAGAGGAAGAGAGCGAGAGAGAGAGAGAAACATCAATGATCAGAGAGAATCATTGGTTGCCTCCTGCACACCCCACACAGAGGATTGAGCCCACAATCGGGCATGTTCCCTGACTGGGAATGGAACCATGACTTCTGGTTCATAGGTTGATGCTCAACCATGGAGCCAAGCTGGCTGGGTTGCTATTAGTTATTTTAAGAATTCAGGTAATTTTCATTAGCCCTATAATATTTATGTAAAGCAAAATTTACATAAATTGGAAATACCTTTTAAATTCATAAAAAGTAAATGAAATTTTGTATAATTTCCAAGTAATTACAAAATTGGCAACCTGAGAGATGGAGAATATGTATGTTTCAGACAGAATAATGGCAACTCCTCACCCTCAAAGATGTTCATGTCCTAATCCATGTAACCTATGAATTTCTTAAATTACTATCAATGAGGAATTAAGGTGGCATATGGAAATTAAGGTTATGAATCAGCTGACTTTAACAGAAAGAATATTTTGGGTTATCCACGTGGGCCAAATGGTAGTGTTCAGAGTAATTCTATGTGAGAAGATGGAGGAAGGGATCTATGAGCCAAGGAATGAGGGGGTCTCTAAAAGCTGAGGAGGCAAGAAAATGTGTTCTTCAATAGATGAGAAAGGAACACAATATTGCTCATGCCTTCAATTAGTCCTGTGAGATTCTTATTGGATTTCTAAACTATAGAAATTTAAGATAGTCAATTTTTCCTTGTTAAGCCACTAAATTTGTGGTAATTTGTTACACCAGCATTAGAAAACATACAATATGCTTAATAAAATATTATGCCTGGTCTGCAATTTTTATATTTGCCTATATCATGAAGCTCTCCATAAATGATAATATACATTCTCTGCATGGATGGTATAGCATTTAGATGAGCCCCATAGGGTTTCTTTTCATACTCAAACTAACAACATTTTATATCAGCTTCCTCATTTTTAATGGTTGAAAAACTAGCTCTTTCAATTAATCTCTAAATATTCTCCTGTTAAAATTAAATAATAATGTTCATTGATCATTCTATCATAAGATTTAAATTATTCTCTTTGATCCTTTTAGATACTTGAAAACTACATTTTTCAGAAAAGCCTAAAGATATTCTGTTAGTTCCAGGGAGCCACAATTTTAATACCATAAATGTTTATGTGTATTAGGGTTATTGATTTAATGTTAATTAATATCTCAACAATAGAGGGAGATTTTTTTCAGACTTAAAAAAAATTGAATAATATTTTAGGATCTTAATTCACTAGAGGAATATATCTCATTGAAACATTGTGAATATTTTCGTTCTAACTTTACTGCTATCTGGAACTTGGGTATTAACGTTTGCCCCTAATGATTTTTCTTTTTATAACCAAAATGAAAATTTAACTTCTTTCTGATGATTTCAATATGTATTATTTAAAGAATTGAGTGATTGGATCTAAATAATGTGTCATTATGAGGTAAAAGTACAAAAACTCTAAAGAGACTTTTTCTTATCTTCTTGTGCCATATTAATCTTGAAATTTGCATGACAAAGAAAATTATAATTAAATGAAAAATGTATCACCATTTTGCATGATGATTGCAGTAAGAAAACAATCAAGGGAAAACAAATCTGACAGAAACAGAACATCAAGAGTAAGGGGACAAAAAGGGTGGGGGGCATAATTACCCACTCACAAATAGATAACATAAGAAAAGCAAATGAGCAGATGGAAAAAAAGTCCAGCAAACAAGCCTAGGTCCCAGAGATGTGCTGTGCCTCCTTGGAGACAAATTATCATAACTTTTCTTTTAGATCTAAATGAAGGCATGATTTAATCTGTGAAGTTGTTTTTCTCTGAGACAAGTTTAGAAAAGACTTTCCTCTCCTTTATTAATCTATCCTGGGGAACAAAAGGAGCCAGGTTACTCAGTATTTTTCCAACATTAAACTTAGAAAAATGTATTCTTCACTTATGAACATGATCTTAGATTCAGCCTTTGGAGAGATCAATGTAAGAACAATCCATCATATTTAAAGTTGATGAGAATCGATAAATACAATACTTCTAATCAGGTAAAAATAAATTTCAATGTAAAATTCCAAAAAGCTTTTTCCAATGCCAATATGCTACTTTGTAAATAATTCATTTGTAGGACCAAGGATTTACATTCTGTGGAGAGAATAATAATGCCCCTTTACCCTATTCACAATGATAGAAATAGCTGTTTCCTAGGCACATAACCTCTTTCTGCCCTTGAAGATACAAGCTATCAAGCCCTGCCAACTCTACTTTTGCATGCATGGAGTCACCTCTCTTCCTTATTACCCACCCTCAACTCTTCTTGCTTGAATTATTTTAATAAATTCCCAGTGGTCTGTTGTCTCGATTTCACTCCTGTGCAATCAGTTTTTCACACTTATTTTAGAGTAATCTTTCAAATAGACAAATCTAAATGCTTATTCTCCTTGCTGCAATCTAACAATGGGTCCCATTGTCTTCAGCCTCTACTCCAAACATGGTGGCTTAGCCATATAAAACCCTACGCCAAGTAACTCCTTCCTATATTTCCTATAATTCCCTTTACACTATACTATAGCCTTCCTGCAATAACACTTGTATTTCTACAGTTCCATACTGTTCAGTGCTTTCATTTGCTCAACAGCTATAGAACACATTCTCTAACAAATCCATATTTCTCATAAGCTCTTCATCCTGCAGCTTGTGTTGTCCATTTTGTCTGACAGACAAGTTCTCTTTTTCTTTAAGTCTGAGTTGAAGCATTATTTCCTTAGTGAGTATTTCTCCATAACCCATTCTTGCCTCCAGGCAGAATGTTCCTACTGATCTGTGAATGCACTTAGATTTCAAGGTAGAGCTGAAAGTACAGGGACTTGGTCTCCAAGTTTCACAAATGTGTGATTTTACAAACCACATTACACACATTTGGTGGGACCAACCGAGCCTGCACCCTTTCACTTTCTTGTTAACTACCTGTCAATCACAGCCATTACAGCAGGCATGTGTTTAACACAGGTTCTTGCTCAAAACCCCCTACAGTTAATTGGCCTGCTTATCCATGATGGGCCAATGGGCCAATAGAAGTCCCCACCCCCTGAATTAGAATTGTGACTTTCTAACTGTGTCTTTAATTTCTTTATCTATAAAATTGGAATGCTAATAATGATGTATCAGTCTCTGTGAGGATTACATAACAAGTGGAACTAACTAACATAGAGTATGTACTTGGTAAATGGTCCCTGACTTACCCTATCTATCTCACAGGTAGTTTCATCATGTAAGAAAACTGTGTAGAAGGTCTTTACAAATTGTTAAGTAACATGTTAGTAGCTATTATTTTCTGATGTGATATATTATTTCTGATGGAAAATCATACGGCCATGTGTGAATTCCTGTCACTAAAGTGTACAGTGTTGTAGTCTAGAGATAATACTGGTGGATATCCTTGTGATTGCAAAATTTCCACGCTTGCTCAAGTTAAGTTACCTATGCAGGGTGTCCCAGAAAATGTATACACACTTTAATAACTGATAGCTCAATTTTGAAAATAAAATGTATTTTAATAAATGCTGCCTTTATAATTATTCAAATTGTGTATGTACATTTTTGGACCCTATATATATATGTGTGTGTGTGTGTGTGTGTGTGTGTGTGTGTGTGTGCACGCGCGTGTGTGTGTGTATGTATCTAAAAATTGAAGCTGGATTTTTATTTTTTTGGATACTAAGCAACTGTAATTTCCCCTACATTCCCAGATGCCTTAGGACTGAATTTATTCTTTCCTATTCTAAACAGAACCTTAGTGGGAAAAGTTTAAAATAATTTTCTAAAATATTATGAAATGAACAAATAACACACTAGTTGAAAAGTTGCCTCAATTCCTCAATTCATTGATTCATAGATTTGAAAAAAACAAAGGGAATACTTCCAAAAGTTTACATCACGAAGAGGAAAGTCAATTTTCTGTCCAACACTTATCTTGTTCACTTTCTCATAATTTATATTCCAGGAGCCTGCAAGGTTTTATGTATTCTCATCCTCAAGGGCGTGGAGTTAGCAGTCTCCAAGATGCAGAAGTGGGTAAACTCAGACAGAGAAAATAAATCACAGTTCAAGATCTAGGAAGACCCTGGCTCTGTCTTTAGAAGAGGAGGAAGTTTTTATACAACAACAGGCTGAAAGGCATAGGCAAATATCAGGTCTCTGATATGAAATGTCTATGCAAGTTTAATACTTGAATTATATATAACTTTCAGAGGCCTCAGTATAAAATGTGACATTTTTTACTAGAAGGGGCTACTATGATATAAGCTAATGGTATAAAAATCCTATGAGACCTATGTTTTATTACTATCCTATCTAATAAAAGAGTAATATGCAAATTGACCACCACTCCAACACATAAGATGGCCACCCCCATATGGTCAAAGATGACTGCCCCCATGTGGACACAAGATGGCCACCACAAGATGGCTGGCAGGGGAGGGCAGTTGTGGGCGATCAGGCCAGCAGGAGAGGGCAGTTGGGAGGGACCAGGCCTGCAAGGGAGGACAGCTGTGGGGGACCAGGCTTGCAGGGGAGGGTAGTTGGGGGTGAACAGACCTGCAGGGAAGGGCAGTTGGGGGCAACCAGGCCAGCAGGGGAGGGCAGTTGGGGGCAACCAGGCAAGCAGGGGCGGGCAGTTAGGGATGACCAGACCTGCAGGGGAGGACAGTTAGGGGCAACCAGGCCAGTAGGAGAGGGCAGTTAGTGGTGACCAGGCCTGCAGGGGAGGACAGTTAGGGGCAACCAGGCCAGTAGGAGAGGGCAGTTAGGGTGACCAGGCCTGCAGGGGAGGGCAGTTAGGGGCAATCGGGCAGGCAGGGGAGCAGTTAGGAGTCAATCAAGCTGGCAGGGGAGTGGCTAGGGGGTGATCAGGCTGGCAGACAGAAGCAGTTAGGGACAATCAGGTTGGCATGCGAGTGGTTGGGAGCCAGCAGTCCTGCATTGTGAGAAGGATCCCAGATTGGAGAGGGTGAAGGCTGGCCTGAGGGACACCTTCCCTGCCTCCATGCACAAATTTCATGCACTGGGCCTCTAATTTAGAATAAAACAAAGAATAGGCAATATGCAGCAGCCACATCAGAAATAGATGTTGTTTGAGAAAAAAGTAGAAAAGTGTCTTTCACTTTTGCTTTAATTTTATTTATTTTTGATTAAGCAGCCCGACACATTGTTCAATTGGAAGATATTTGTTGAAAAGTCTTTCTGCCATTCATGTGCCTCAATAACTCATGCCTGTGTGAGGAAAGGCAATGCCGCTTTCTTGTATAGTCCTCTGCAGATATTTTATGCTTATATGAGCAAATCTGCTTCTATTATTTTTTGTCACCTATTTTACACAAAAGTATTATTTCATAATACTGTTCTGATCCTGGCTTTCTTCATATAGCAAGAATCATTCCATAATCTCTCTCTCTCTCTCTATATATATATATAAAGCCAGGATCCGTAACGTCCAAAACGACCAATGCTCGACTGAACACCGGTCCTGCAGTCAGTGTTGGGTCGCCATGGTGACACAGCACTGACTACTGTGCTGCGGGCGCCTCAGCAACCCAGCACTGACTGCCAACGGGGCTGCAATCAGGCTCAGACAGAGGCCAGGAGAGAAAAGCAGAGTCTGATCACAGCCCCCATGGCAGTCAATGCTCGGTCAGCATGGCAGAAGTCAGTCCTGCAGTCAGTGAACATAGGGTCAATTAATATTAAGTGAACATGGGGTCAATTAATATCTCTTTGAGAGGAGTTGAGAATATAAAGTACAGTGTAGAGCAATTACTTATATTATTTCACATAAAACTCTTATATATTTTTCTCTCTTTTTTAAAATATATTTTATTGATTTTTTACAGAGAGGAAGGGAGAGAGATAGAGAGTTAGAAACATCGATGAGAGAGAAACGTCGATCAGCTGCCTCCTGCACACCTCCCTACTGGGGATGTGCCCGCAACCAAGGTACATACCCCTGACCAGAATCGAACCTGGGACCTTTCAGTCTGCAGGCTGACGCTCTATCCATTGAGCCAAACTGGTTTCGGCAAGATATTTTTCTTTATTTAAAATGTATCTTTATTGTTGAAAGTATTACAGATGTCCCTTAGTTTTAGTTTTTTGTTCCCCCCATTGATCTCCTCCACCCTACACCTGCCCCTTCCAGGCCTTTGCCAGACTATTGTCTGTATCCATGGGCTATTTCTATCTAATACATAAAAATCTAGAAAGATTTAGAGATAATAAAATAAAAGATATGCCATGTAAATATTGAACAGAAGAACTGAAGTTGCTGCATGAATACTGGATACAGGCTTGAAGCCAAAACATGAGATAAAGTTAGTCATTGTAATGAAACAAAAAATTCCTTTCACTAAAGAGATAAGATGGTCCCCAATACTTATACACACAATAGAACAGTGTGGGGGTTCAGAATGAGCCTCACCAGGATGTGTCTCAGTGGTATGCAGATTTTTGAGCTAAGGGCAATTTTAGCTTCAGGCTCAAGTAAAAATTCTGCCCTTCCAACTACCTAAAAAAATGGAATTAGAGGCCTTGCCCATAAGACATTATCCTATATAGTAAAAGGCTAATATGTAAATCCACCAAACAGCAGAACAACTGGTCACTATGACATGCACTGATCACCAGGGGGCAGATGCTCAATGCAGGAGCTGTCCCCTGGTGGTCAGTGTGCTCCCACAAAGGGGAGCACTACTCAGCCAGAAGCCAGGCTCATGGCTAGCTAGCGCAGCAGTGGTGGTGGGAGCCTCTCCCGCCTCCACGGCAGCGCTAAGGATGTCCAACTGATGGCTTAGGCCCACTCCCTGAGGGCTCCTGGACTGTGAGAGGGTGCAATCTGTGCTGAGGAACCACCCCCCCTCAAAGTGCATGAATTTCGTGCACCGGGCCTCTAATATAATATAAAGTTTTACCTCCCTATTTAAAAGCTGCAGCATATTCCAGGTCAAAAATGTACAATAATTATTTATCTAGTATATGTAATACTTGCTTTCTTTCTCTCTGACTTTTCTTTTTTTTCACTTTAGAAATTATTTAAATTTATTGGGGTTGGTAATAAAATTATATAGGTTTCAGGTATACAATGCTATAATAGTATATTGAATTGTGTGTTTTCACCCAAAGTCAAGTCTCTTTTCATCACTATATATTTGACCCCCTTTACTCTTTACTAACTTTCCCCCACCCCTCTTTCCAAACTATTGTCTGTGCCTGAGGTTTTTTTGTTTGTTTGTTCATTTGTTGCTTTCAGTTTTATATCCCGCATATGAGTGAAATCATATGGTTCTTGACTTGTTTTCATCTGACTTATTTTGCTTAGCATAATATTCTCAAGATCCATTCATGTTGTCACAAATGTCAGTATTTAATCTTTTTTTGTAGGTAAGTAGTATTCCACTGTATACATGCATCACATCTTCTTTATCCAATCCTTTATGGAAGGACACTTTGGTTGTTTCCATGTCTTAGCTACCATGAATAGTACTGTAATGTATATATATTTTTACAAATAAATGTTTTCAATTTTTTTCCTGTAGATACCCAGAAGAGGGATTGCTGGGTCATATGGTAACTCTATTTTTAAATTTTTGAGGAACCTCCATTTCACCCTGAATGTCCCCAATTGACTCTGATCTCAGAAGCTAAGCAAGGTCAAGCCTGGTTTTTACTTAGATGGGAGGTCTCTAACATTCCAACTCACATCTCCTCAAAAGAGAAAGAGTAACAACTTGCTAATTTGTTAATCACCTCAAGAAGGCCACTTCTACACTGAATGTACATTAAGATAATCTATTATCCAAGGTTTGAGGAGGAGAGAGAATACCAAGCTTTCCCCTCTAAATGTGTTATATTAGAAACAATAATGGTACTATAAACTAGTCCTCTTAGTCATTCTTATGCCTAAGTAATTAAGCTCATTGAGGTGGTTAGTTGAAGCTCCCTAGATTCAAATGAATTCTCCCATGAATTATTACATTTTGGCTTTGTTTTCTACAGAAGATAATGTAATACAGTTCAACAGGCTATACTGTTTTCCTGGAAAATGCATAATTTATTTCATTTTGAAGTGCAGATAGTTACTGAAGCATAACTATCTCAAAACAAATATCTGTTTCTCTTATGTTCTGAATCAAATTCTAGTTCACAACTTAAAAAAAATCAAAGATTATATCAATCACATATATAAATGGAAACCTCCAAGTAAACTTTTTCAAATAAAGCTTTGAGAGAGACCATTTCTCCTTGATTATTTATAATAGTCTCCTTAAACAAGTCTCCCAGTTATCAATACAGAGTTTTATTTTATAAGGAAAATAAAAGCTGCATGTAAATTATGAATATAGAACTTCAACAATAATTATAGCTAGCATTTATTCTTTGTTATATGCCACACAATGCATTATATTTGGTAACTTTTCAAATAACCCTAGAAGGTACTATTATCATTTATATTTTACAGATGAATTTCCTCAAAATCACACAAGTAGTAAATATTAATAGAAGATTCCAGACTTGGATAAAAAAAACACACCCGTGAATTGTAAGATCTTTGCTTTTGATGCCAGGATACCATTTTTCTCTAATTTCTATAAATATTTCCCCTACTAATATTTCAATAAGGCTAATCAAAGTTACTCTTAATATAAAGTGTAACTAATTATACCATTGCTTGTATGTTATGTCAAACACCGGCATTTCCTATTATGTGGTATAGGAATTAATTTAAACAAATATTAGCAGAGTCAGAGGCAATTTGCTGGATTTTCGGGAGGGGTTGTGAAGATCATTGTCATGACTAATAACTGTAACAGCTCTTTATTGACCTGCTATCCCAAGTGTGCACGCCAATAATCAATCAATGCAATCTATCACCTATTTCTTACACCCTCTTTTCATAGTAGAGTTATAAGAATTAATAACCATTGAAATTGGGAAGATTTCTTTTATATATTTCTGAAAAATATTATAACTGAGTAATATCTAACTGGAGGTAATTTTTAAAAAAATATGTCATATGAGGAAAAAGGATGCAGTGGGGAAACAAAGATAGAGTCTTGAAAAAGTGTCAGGTTGGGAAATAATAAGCCTGGATTCAGGCGCATCACTAGCCTACAAGGTGCTGTCAGATGAATTAGAAACACGCTCTCATTCCCATCTTCCTCTTCACCTCCTGCTACCACTGCCACTTGAAGCCCTGCAAGCACATTGTAAGTGGATGGGGCTCTTGTGCCCCTTTCTCCAGACGATGCAGAACTGCGCCTTGGTGCACAGCTCGATTAATACCCACGCTCCCCGGTGGATTGCACAATCTATGCAACCGAACATGCTGGCCTGATCTGAATCAAATGCTAACTCACTACTTACAAGCTTCATGATCTAGGGTGAAGCCGCAAGTATCTCTCGTCCTCACTTTACTCATTTGTAAAATAAGTAGTTGGATTCTCTGATCCCTAAGGCTCCTTCTAGCTTAACGTCTGTGAGTCACAGAACATTTCAAAGCATAGATGAATTAGATGAGTGTTAACAACATGTCTGCATCAGCCCGAACACTGTCAGGGAGCAAACAAGAAGAAAAACATATATGTTAGGAAGATATAAACTAAATGTAAACAGTGATTTTCCTTGTGTGGTGAATTTACAGAAGACTTCAGATTATGTGTGTACTAGTATATGCAGAGTATGTGCATAATAAAATGTTTTATTGGGTTTTCTTAATATTCTGAATTGGTCATTTAACACATTTCACAACCAGAAATGAAGCAATAAATATAATGATAGAGCTAAGAAAAGATTGAAAATGAAATTAGTACCACAAGGGATAGTGATCTTTGTCTTTAAAGAAAAAAAAAAAGAATTAAGGGGTAAAGAAATAAAGAAAGGTGAATTTCAGGAAATAAAAACATGGGGCAAGATAAAATGTAAATCAGTGTTAAGAAAAGTCTTGAAGTTCAATGTACAGCAGACTGTAGAGTGAGAGATGTCCAGTACCGGAGGGAGCCAAGGCTGAGACTGGGTTAGGGACTCTGTATCTCTGAAAGCAGTTATGTATGGAGAGTGTGACAGAGGCTTCACAAAAAGCTTTCTCAGACAGAGTTAACCACAGTGATTATATAGTTGCTCCTTCTTGCTCATGTCCTACTTCTAAGATATTAGTTTTATCATCCGCAGGAACTGTGATGTGTCTGAGAAGACTGCACGGAGGATGGAGAGCATAAAGTCACTTCTTGAACCAATTCACACGGAGTGTGAGTGACTTTGCCACATTTCTGAAGTATTTTGAAAGAGGAACATTGGATGAGGACAACCTATTAATCAAGGGTGGTTACATGTGTTGTAGAATTTCAGCCTTCATTGGTGGTTATAGTAAGACCACTCATATATAGTGTCCCCCAAAATGTATACACACTGAATAATTACAAACTCAGTGTTTATTAACGTGAAGTTCATTTTCAAAATTTAAAAGAATCTACAGAAATGAATACTTTTTTTTCTTTTTTTGTCAGTGCCTGTTTTCAAACTGATGACTGTTCTGGTCCAGGCGTTGCTGATAACGCAAAGCAATGTAATCACAAACATCAAGATCCATTCTGTTCAGTATGTGTGTGCCTTCAGTTTGTCAACTATTGTTGGTTTTGTACCATAAACTTCATCTTTTATGTATCCCCATTAAAAAAAAAAAAAAGGTCTAGTGGCACTTTAACATAAATTTTCTTTGTTCAAAGCTTAGTCTGGTTTCACCCATTATTTCAAATCAGTTAAACCTGAAAAAAAAAAAGTGAAAAGTAAGTAAATCATCAGCTTTAGAGTGTGTATACACAGGATGTCCTGAAAAATGTATACACACTTCGAATAATTATAAAGGTAGCATTTGTACTTCAACTGCATTTTCAAGTTTCCAGTAGTATTTTAGGATGAATTTCCTTTGCTCAAAGCTTAGGGTGGCTAAAAAGAAAGAAACATCAATTGAGCTATCAGCTTTTAAAGTGTGTAAACATTGCCTGGCCAGCATGGCTCAGTGGTTGAGCGTCGACCTATGAACCAGGAGGTCACGGTTCAATTCCCAGTCAGGGCACATACCCAGGTTGTGGGCTGGATCGCCAGTGTGGGTCGTACAGGAGACAGCTGATCAATGATTCTCTCATCACAAATGTTTCTATTTCTTTCACTCTCCCTTCCTCTCTGAAATCAATAAAAACATATTTAAAAAAAAATAAAGTGTGTATACATGTTTTTTGGACACCCTGTATTTAAAAGCACTATCTTACGCAAAGCTTCTCATCACACCATCTGGTTGACCACCTACAATGCTCACATTAAACACTGACGATAATCCTTATGTACCATTAGCAAATGATTTATGTCTACAAAGTGGGTATTTAAAAATTCAATCTTATTAATTAGTACAAGTTACCTTTGTTAGACATCCAGTGAAAATATTGTCATTTTAATGTTTCATCTCGCTATAGAAATCCTAGGCAGCTGTCAACAGGGAGTATTCCAGGGCTCTAGGAGGCACTGAGCTCTGTCATTTGTGTTTTGAAACTTTCACATTCACTTGGGCAGCCTCACAGTCTCCAATAATTTAAACTCTGCACATTCTATTTATGTGTCAAACTCCTACTGTTTTAGAAGAATCTCATGCACAGTTGTGACAGGTGGCCCTGTAAATTCCAACAGGCTGTGGTAGTTTTTAGGTCAAACAATGCAGACTAAACTTTCTTGGAGTTTCCTTTGATGCAGATGTTGCTTTGTTTTCTATTGCCTAAGCTTCACCTGTGGAATCTATTTTTGTTAATTTTCAATAAATGTACCTTGAAGCCATAGCAACAGGGAAGTTAAATCTTTACTTCTCACTGTCAAAACTGATAGCTTATAGACATCTGGGTCTTTTTTATGATTTTTTTTTATTTTTCCTCTTGAAGTGACATTCAAGCAATCTTCTCTGCCATGGGGCTAGGAACTTGATAGAGAGACGGGATGGCACAGGGATGGCCAGTACTTTCCTAGTCAACTTGGATTCTGAAATAGGCGTTGGCATGTGGAACAGAGTTAGAATTTACACCAGTTTCAAGTACCATGTCCTTTACATACTTAGTATCACTTTTATTTGAAAAATTATTTATTTATTTATTTATTTTTTTTATTTTCTAATAAATCTTTATTGTTCAGATTATTACAGTGTTCCTCTTTTTTCCCCCATAGCTCCCCTTCACCCAGTTCCCAACCCACCCTGTCCCCTTACCCCCCTCCACTGTCCTCATCCATAGGTGTACAATTTTTGTCCAGTCTCTTCCCGCACCCCCTCCACACCCTCTTCCCCCCGAGAATTGTCAGTCCACTCCCTTTCTATGCCCCTGATTCTATTATATTCACCAGTTTATTCTGTTCATCAGATTTTTTATTCACTTGATTTTTAGATTCACTTGTTGATAGATATGTATTTGTTGTCACTTTGTTGTTCATAATTTTTATCTTTACCTTTTTCTTCTTCTTCTTCTTAAAGAATACCCTTCAGCATTTCATATAATACTGGTTTGGTGGTGATGAACTCCTTTAGCTTTTTCTTATCTGTGAAGCTCTTTATCTGACCTTCAATTTTGAATGATAGCTTTGCTGGGTAGAGTAATCTTGGTTGTAGGTTCTTGCTATTCATCACTTTGAATATTTCTTGCCACTCCCTTCTGGCCTGCATAGTTTCTGTTGAGAAATCAGCTGACAATCATATGGGTGCTTGTAGGTAACTAACTGTTTTTCTCTTGCTGATTTTAATATTCTCTCTTTGTCTTTTGCCCTTGGCATTTTAATTATGATGTGCCTTGGTGTGGTCCTCTTTGGATTCCTTTTGTTTGGGGTTCTCTGCACTTCGTGGACTTGTAAGTCTATTTCTTTCACCAGGTACAGGAAGTTTTTTGTCATTATTTCTTCAAATAGGTTTTCAATATCTTGCTCTCTCTCTTCTTCTGGCACCCACATAATTCAGATGTTGGTACACTTGAAGTTGTCCCAGAGGCTCCTTACACTATCTTCATATTTTTGGATTCTTTTTGCTTTTTGCTTTTCTGGTTGGGTGTTTTTTGCTTCTTCGTATTTCAAATCTTTGACTTGAATCTTGGGATCCTTTAGTCTGCTTTTGGATCTCTGTATATTATTCTTTATTTCAGTCAGTGTATGCTTAATTTCTAGTTGGTCCTTTTTCATATCCTTGAGGGTCTCATTAAATTTCTTGGAGGTTTCTAGAAGATTCTTGAGCAACCTTATAACTGTGGTTTTGAATTCTATATCCAGTAGTTTGCTTTCCTCCATTTCTTTCATTTGTGACCTGTTTCTTTGTCTCCACATTTTGGCTGCTTCCCTGTGTTGACAGAGTGGCTTTGTGTGCTAGGTGTCCTAGAGGGCCCAGTGGCTCAGCCTCTCTAATTAGCTAAGGTGGACACTCTTGGTGCACTCCTTTGTGGGCTGTGTGCACAGTCTTGTTGTAGTTAAGCCTTGGTTGTTGTTGGTATCACTGGGAGAAATTGACTGCCAGGCCAATTGGCCATGAGGATCAGTTGTGTCTACAATGGGAGAACTTCTGTGCTGGAGACACCCTTATGCGGCAAGACTTGCTTTAGTGGGGCTTTGGCGCTCACTGAGTCTGCCCCCTGAGTGTGTCTCTTATGGATCTGAAGAGTTGTAATCTGGATGGTCTCACTCTGACCACTGGGTACACTGGCTCTTGGATCTCTAAGGAGGTGCAAAGTCAGCCACTGCCTGAGGCCACCCAGCAGGAGCTACAGAGAGATCTGCAGATTCCTCTTCTTTGTTTGGGGTTTGGAGGTGCCCAGATGAGGCCCAGCTGTGAAGCAATGCAAACTGCTGTCCAGCTTTGGGCCTTCTTTTGGAGGCTCTGGGGCTCTCTGATCCAGCTACAATATGTTAGGTTTTAGATTGCAAAGGGCCAGGCCATTCATATGCAAAAGCCTCTGTGCACAGCCTGGGTGGGGTTGTAAATTGGGTGGGGCGGGGTCTCAGGGAATCACCAGGGCGGAGCAAACAGCAATGGCTGCCCGTCAGCCTTGCCCTGATGAGGTCCCTGGGTCTCTGTGTCCCACGGCACCATGCAGGAACAATGATCACTGCAAGCACCTCTGAGAGAAAGCTGCCCTCATGTTCTGGCCCGATGCCAGACAGTCCAGTTTCTCCCTGTATGAGTCTGGGTCCCCAGAGTCTCGCCCAGAACTGGAGTTCAGAGCAGTCTGGAGCTTGTGTCTCCCTCCCGATTGAAAAAGACAACAGCGTACTCAGTTTTCAGCCCCTTTCCGCATGTGCACCTTCCTCTGCACTTTACTCCGCACCTCCTCCCAATCTCAGTGTGCTTTTCTCTTTCCTTCTAGTTGTAGAATTTCCACTCAGCCAGCCTTCCTGTGGTTCTGGATGATGTCCGTTTTGTCTTTTAGTTGTAGTTTTGAAGTGGTTCTGTGAGGCAGCATGTTCAGTTGTTTACCTTTGCCGCCATCTTGGTTTCTCTGAAAAATTCTTTTTAAGAAAATTTAAATTAAAAAAAAAAAAAAAGACAAACAGGGTTTAACAATGTTAATTAGAAGAATTGGTAGAATGAAATATTATTTTATTTCATTCTAGGCAGTTTATTTGCTGGAGAGGTAAATGGCAATTCTTCCTATACGTGGATTATAGGAGTACAGTTTATTTTGAGGCACTTAAAAATTAGGGTAGCCTACTTTAAGTGCTCAATATAAAAATGTTAATTATGATTGATGGTGGATATATTAATTAGCTTGGCTGCTAATTTCATATATCAAAATGTATACAAATATCAAAATATCATGTTATGCACCTTAAATATCTACAATTTTGTCAGTCATGCCTCAATAAGGCTTGACAGAATTAAATTAAATTAAATTAAATTAATTTAAAAAAATTTAAATAATGTAAAATAAAACATTTAGGGTTACCAGCTCATCTGGTTTTCCCAGGACTTCCTAAATTTTAGCACTGGAAGTACCACATGCCAGAACCACTGAATCCTAGCCAAACTAGGAAGGTTGGTCACCCACTCCTCTTTTCCTTTCTCTGTTCTGCTTTTACCTATTTTTATAAAGTGCTTAACGCTGTCTCCAATGCAAGCTCCACTTTAATCAATCACTAAGTAAGTACTTGATTGAACTGGGTTTGTTTTCTGCATGGGTTGAGAGTACACTGTGGTATCCATTTGCTAAGAAGTTTGGAAACATCAGTTCAAAGAAATGTTAGCCTTTCTCCACTATAATGTGGAAGCTATTTTTCATCCTGAGAAGATCAAACTTAAATCTGCAAATGAATGACTTGGAGCATAAACTAATGAATCTGTGAGGATAGCTGACAAATTTCATGCTAGAAAGCTACTTAACAAGAAACTGCTGTGAGTCCTTGCTGAGTCAACTTATCCGAACTTTAACAAACGAAAGAGCCTAAAGACCACCTTTCTGAACTTGTAATAGCAAAGCCTTATTACCGGAATATGTGTGTGCTCTTTGTTTTATTGTGAGTTTGAGGACCAATGCTCTGCAGAAGGTGAGGCAATCACTCTCTGTCAGTAGACTAAGGGATAGGCAGCCTTCCTAAATCCTGCCTCCAGGTTGAAGTTGACAGAAAAGTCTGTAGAAAAGTTCCCATTTTATCTGGGGAGCTGCAGCAATTCAAGAGAATATAATAGTTTTCAGTATGAATTTACAGCACAGCAGCCGTCAGAGATAGATAACTTGGTAGGGGTCCAGCAAGTTCAGCTATTCTGAATTTCTAGGGTGTTAGAAAACTATAAGCAAGACAAGCACAGATGTTGTTTCTTAGGTGACTTATGCTGACAGAATTTGCTTTCTTATTCCCAGTGTTGAATCAGAAAAAGGGCATTTACGGCAGAGTGGAAAAAAATCAAAATAACTCCAGAGTCAATAAACTTAAAAGCTTTCATTTCAGACTTGGATGTTATGGTGCATAAAAAAGCATAGTTTCTTTGAAGATTGATACGCCATATGAATGCTATGGGGAGATGCTTTTGCATATGTAAAGCAAATGTTTCCATGAAAACAAATCTAGGGGACTAAAGTAAACTTCTCTTCATGTTGTTTAAAGTAAAAAAAAAACAAACAAAAAACACAAAACAAACAAACAAACCAACAAAATCAACAAAAGCGAATGCTGCATTTATTCAGGGCTGCTTTCCTTTACTACAGCAGACTTTTGATTTAAACTGTTGGGCTCTAAAATGAGCTAACTATTTTAACCAGAAAATCGCCAAGATTATGAGAAACATACCTCCTTTCCCCCAAAAGTGAACACATTTAGTGATTTTAATTGTACAACAAGACTAAAAACAGACTTCAGTTTTGCTTACTTAGACCCCTACCTTCCATCCTTTTAAAAATATTTTTACAAACTCAGCTCTCATAAGAACTGTTCTGATAGTTGCTGGGATGGAATTGCACCAATGGTCCTGAGCAAGGTCACATATTTCATTCATATAAAATGGTTAGGTTGAGTCTATATTTATCCTGGGATATACTCCAGAGGATGTTTCCCCCTACTTATTCTTCAATTTTAGTTTATTTTCTATAACATGGTACTGATTCTTAGAAGCAGATTACAGAAAAGAAATTAATATTAATTAAATGACTCATGCTAATTAATCAATGTTTTACTGAAACAACAACAACAACAATCTTTAAAGGGGATGACAAAATAGTGAATTTTTGTTATTATTAGAATTGGCTGAAGGAAAATAAAAACCCGGGAGAAGTTGTATAATTTCCTTTAGGTAAATGCTTTTATTTATAAGTACGGTACTGGTATGTCTTGTATTTCTAATATACACTACTTTAATTCTTATAAGAAATACAATCTCTTACTGTTTGAAATTGTGAGGGGATGATACCAAGAACTGCATCAAAATCCCCTGCATAGCACTTTATCTTAGCAGTTAAAGACTAGAAAAGTTATAAGGGCAAGATTAATAATTTATAACCATAAGCATGGAAGATATACAGAGGAACATGGAGAATTCAAATTCGAGAGGAAAATGAAAAGCAGCACTCAGATAGCTTTAAACAAATATACATAAGAATGTTGCAGCCATTCTGTCCTCTCTCATCTTGAGTACTATCATGGTCAATATTTATTTTTTAAACTGTGTGACCAAGTCATCGGCCATCCACTTGTCAGGGATGTTATAGAGGGCAACACAATGGACGAGCTAAGTTATAATATGTTTTACAGCAACTTATGGCAACAAATTGAGATGACAATAACATTTATACTATCTATAATAATAAAAGGGTAATATGCTAATTAGAGCAGATGTCTTCCAGTCGTCATTTTAGATGTCCTTCCTGACCAAGCTGGGGCCGGAGGGAAGCCAGCCTGGGTCCCAGGTGCCTTTGGGTGGTGGGAGAAGAGAAGCCTGGGATCCAGGTGCCGGAGGGAAGCTGGTACTGGCATCTGGGGGAAGGAAGGCCTACTCTTGCACGAATTTTTGTGCATCAGGCCTCTAGTTGACAATAAAAGGATAACATGTGAGTTGACTATATACAGATATTGAGACATTCAAAGACTATGGCATATAAAAAGTAAGCACCACATTTTCCTAGAAAATCAGAATTCTGTGTATAATTGTTAAAATACATATATATAAACATATAAAATAGAATAATTATTTTACAGATTTGAATATACCTAGTAATTTTAATGCAGTTTTCTGGAAGATTTTTAATTTCATTTTTTTTCTCTGAATAAAGGCATTTTAAAAATTGACCATAATTACTCTTTTTCAAAAACTTCTGGATTAAAGAGGATGAAGGGATTAGCCAAATAACATATATGCATAACCCATAGACAGACAACAGTGTGGTAATGGCCAGAGGGAAGGAGGGGCAAAGACAGGGGTGGGTGGGCAAAGGGGGGTGATAGGGATATCTCTAATAGTATAAACAATAAAAATAAAGTCCAAAAAATTTGTAAAGAAATTGGGGCTTTTTTAGAAAAACATATGACTTAAATGACTTGAGAGAATATAAAAATCCCAAAGTAACCTCTATACTAAAAGACATTAAGAAAGCTGTGAAATTGTTCAGAATTAAATTTAGTGCAGGAAATTCCATATTTATATTCATTATTACCTTCCATAATCAAACATCTTTTTGTCATTTTGAATATTCTGGCATTAAAAGTATTGTCTTTGTCAAATTGCCCTTTCTTTGAACAATGACTAACACATATGAGATTAGTAATGTAAGGAATTGTTAGGGACAAATATTATAGGAAATAAGATGTAAAGATTCAGAGCAAAATATTAGTCAGTCAAACATAAGAATTTATGAAAATCCTAAGTTAAACACAGAAAAGAGAGTTGACACTTGCATTTGATTATCATCTGTAGTCCTTCTGAAGAGAGACTACAGATGATATAGAGAAGGAATAATGACTGTGTAATATTTTATCTTATCTGAGGCTTGGGTTCCAAACCTTAATTCAGGCCATGGGTCATGAAAACATCTCTGAAACCCTTCCTTTACTAGGCTAATTTAGCTTAGTTATCTTCAACCCAAAGTCGCTAAAATTCTCCATTTCACATGCCATCTACTTTCTCCATTGTCATAGAAATGCCCACACCTGAGACATGAAATCAACATCACAATAAAAACAAAGGCTTATCTATGGCAGCTATACCATTTCATATTCCCACCAACAGTACCCAAGGCTTCTAATATCTTTGCATCTTTTACATCCACACTTATTACTGTGTTGTTGTTTTTTTAAATAATGCCCATTTTAGCAACTGTGAGGTGATATCTCATTGTGATTTTCATTTCCATTTCCATGATACTTAGTGATGTGCATTCTTTCATATGCCTGTTGACCTTAGGTTTATCTTCTTTGGAGAAATGTCTATTCTAGTTCTATGCCCATTTTTTAATTAGGTCAGCTGGTTTTCTGCTCTTGAGTTGATAGAGTGCCTTATATATTTTGAAAATTAACCTCTTATTAAATATACTTGGGGCCCGGTGCATGAAATTCGTGCACGGGGATATGTGTGTGTCCCTCAGCCCAGGCTGCACCCTCTCCAATCTAGGACCCCTTGAGGGATGTCCGACTGCCCTCTCACAATCCAGGACTACTGGCTCCCAACTGCTCGCTTGCCTGCCTACCAGATTGCCCCTAACCGCTTCTGCCTGCCAGCCTGATCACCCCATAACCACTCCCCTGCCAGCCTGATCGACACCTAACTGTTCCCCCACCAGCCCAATTGCCCCTAATTGCCCTCCCCTGTTGGCCTGGTCACCCCTAACTTCCCTCACTTGCCAGCCTGGTCACTCCTAACTGTCCTCTCCTGCTGGCCCAATTGCCCCTAATTGCCCTCCCCTGCCGGCCTGGTCCCCCCACAACTGCCCTCCCCTACAGGCCTTGCCCCTCCCAACTTCCCTCTCCTGCGGGACTGGGTCCCGCTCAACTGTCCTCCCCCCTGCAGGCCTGGTCACCTCCAACTGCCCTCCTCTGCTGGTCCGGTCACCCCCAACTGCCCTCCCTGGCAGGCCTGATCGCCCCCAACTGCCCTCCCTGGCAGGCCTGATCGCCCCCAACTGTTCTCCCCGCAGGCTTGGTCCCTCCCAACTGCCTTTCCTTGCAGGCCTGGTCCCTCCTAACTGCCTTCCCCTGCTGGCCCGGTCACCCCTAACTGCCTTCCCTGCTGGCCTGGTCGCCCCCAACTGCCCCCCCCCCCCCGTAGGCCTGGTTCCTCCCAACTGCCCTCCCCTGCAGGCCTGGTTGCCCCCAACTTCCCTCCCTGCAGGCCTGGTCACCCCCAACTGCCCTCCCCTCCCAGCCATCTTGTGGTGGCCATCTTGTATTCACATGGGGGCGGCCATCTTTGTCCACATGGGGGCGGTCATCTTGTGTGTTGGAGTGATGGTCAATTTGCATATTACCTCTTTATTATATAGGATGGCTTGCAAATATTTTCTGCCAGTCTGGTCACTCCCAACTGCCCTCCCTTGCAGGCCTGATCGCCCCCAACTGCCCTCCCCTGCAGATCTGCAAAAGAGAATCTTGAAGAGGTTTTTGCACATCTGTGTTCACAATAATCAAGAGGTAGAATCAACTTAAATGTTTCCCAATAGATGAATGAAAAAAGAAACTGTGACATATGCATAAAATGAAATACTATTCAGCTGAATGTAATCCAGTCATATTCTACAACATAGAAGAACTTTTATAATATTATGCTAAATGCACTAAGCCAGTGGTCGGCAAACTCATCAGTCAACAGAGCCAAATATCAACAGTACAACGATTGAAATTTCTTTTGAGAGCCAAAACTTTTAAACTTAAATTTCTTCTAATGCCACTTCTTCAAAATCGACTCACCCAGGCCGTGGTATTTTGTGGAAGAGCCACACTCAAGGGGCCAAAGAGCCGCATGTGGCTCGCGAGCCGCAGTTTGCCAACCACGGCACTAAGCCATTTACAGAAGGACAAATACTCCATAATTGCACTTGTATGCTGTATCTGAAGTAGTCAGACTCAGAGAAGCAGGAAGTCAAATGCTGGAGTTCCTGTTCAAAGAGTATAGAGTTTTAGTCAGGCAAGATAAAATAGTCTAGAGATCTGCTGTACCACAATGTGTATATAGCTGGCAATACTATACTGTGTACTTAAAAATTTGTTAAGTGGTAACAGTTCATGTTATGTATTTGTTATTTTTACCATATTATATATAAAAAAGAATGGCTTATTTGATATAATCTTACATTTCAGAAAGTAGGTGAGCCAAAGGGCGAGAGTGATCAGCTGGTGGAAGCAAAGAGAAACAAACATTTGGGATTGAATAATAGGGCTGATTGATTATATATCAATATCTGAAAATCTGATCTTATAGCATATTAATAACTAGTCAGAAAGTAGAATGAAAAATGTAAAAAGCATCTCCTTCATTATACCAAAAACATAAAATACCTTAGGACAAATGTACCAAAATACGTATAATAACTATGCAAAAAAAAAAAAAATCCCTACAAAACTTTTCTGGAGGAATTGAATAAATGGAGATAGATATATGCATTGCTGAGAATATATATATATATATATATATATATATATATATATATATATGTATATATATATATATATATATATAACCTTTTTAACATATATATATATATATATATATATATATATATATAACCTTTTTAAATATTGAAAAGACATTAACTTATATTGCAATATCATTGCATTTGTTTCAATATGGACTAAAGTGCTCTAACAAACATCAAAATACTGTGACTTGAGTATGAAAGAAATTTATTTCTTCTTAATCTAACAGTATGGCGGTAAGAGGACTGGAGATGTCAGGATGATTCTGTCATCCTTGACATGTGGCTTCCAAACTTGCTCTGTTTTTTATATTTCCCACTAAGCTAGGAGGAGGAAATAAAGATGCTTAGGTGAGTAATATTTTAAGAGAAGTCCCAGATTTGCACACATCTCATTGGCAGGAACATAAGCACGTTGCCACATCTGGCTACCAAGGAGATTAAGTGAAGAATGTACCTATCTGTAGCTATTCCAAAATGGTGAAATCTCTGCATGCTTAGTAAAAAGCCAACTTAAAACTTAGTGGCTTAAATCAGCAACTACATGATGTTTCTTAAACTTTCAGAAGCTCAGAAAATTAGAAAGCATTAAGTTTGTTGATTTGATAAAAAGAGGGAGAGAGAGAGAAATATTGATGTGAGAGAGAGACATCACGTTGGTTGCCTCCCATTGTGCTCCATTCATTCTCCCTACCGAAGATGGAACCCAAAACCCGGGTATGTGCTGCGACAGGGAATCAAACCCATAACATTTTGGTGGATGACTCCAACTAACTGAGTCATACCAGCCAGAAATTAGCTCATGGCTTTGACTTAGTGTCTCTCCTGATGTTGTAGTGAGAAAATATCCTGAGTTAGAATAGAGCCGTGGGATGATGGAACATCTGGCGTCTGGTCAGACATTTTCCTCTCCTGTTATTCCACAACTTCTACATGTAGTTCCTTCACATGTACCAGCTGTTGCTGTCTATCAACATGGTAGCCTTGGGGGAGTTGGATTGTTTACATGGCAAACCAGTGCTCCATAGGGAGAGCTTCCCAAGGAATGATGCAGAGGATTCATTGCCTTAAGAAGTCACTTTAGTAAGCCTTAAGAAATCACCTATTGATCACCATTGTACTCTATTAGTGAATACAGACAAAATCCTCTAGATGTAAGAGGATAAGACATAGAATTCATCTTTTAGTTGAAAAGTTTCAAAAATGTATGGCCTAATGTTAGCATTGTCATGTTTAGTAAAAGGAAGAATGGGAGAGTAGAAACTGAAAAATACTTTTTAGTCTCTGTTCAACCATCTCTGTCCCACAGACACACACACACACACACACACACACACACACACACACATGCACACACACTTTATTCAGAAAGTTAATCCAAGGCCCCACTCACTTTTTGCATCTGGCTCAGAGCTAAAAATCTAATGCTCTTATTTGCATTAATTTCAAGGATAAAATCTTGGGATTGGGAAACTAATAATATCAAAGACAAACACACCAATATTCTTTGGATACTAGGAATAAGAAAACTTAAATAAATAAACTACAATTTGGAAAGGGAAAGGAAAGATTTGGAAACATTCAGTTGTCTATCAGTGTAAAGTTCTGCTTGACAGAAGCCTCCTTGCCCCAGAGGGAGTAATTTCCTAGGTTAATCCCATCTTGTCAACCCTGATTCTTCTTTATAGAAGGAACTCCCTTCCCCACAGTCCTTCATGGCCCCTACTTAGCCCTTTCCAAGTTCTTTCCTACCTATTATGCCCTGTAGCCACTCTTTCAGCAGGTATTGGAGAATATGGAGCTGGAACAAGCATGGGCTATTAATAGCTGTGGTTAGGCTTGAAATTTATTTGACAAAACAATTTCATCCAAAATGTAGTAGTCTCTTACCTATTTTTCTTCCAGTTGTATGTGGAATAACCATTCACTAACATCTCTTCAGGTTACAGTTCCTAAACTTGCTGATATTTTTCTTGTTTACATAGGATGGTTTCTTTATTTTGTCGATCACTCCTCTGTGCCCTATAACGGGGGCTCCCTTGAGGGATTTGTAACTGTGAGTTCATGTGGGAAGACAACACATTTAATCTGATTTTTGCTTCCAGTCTGCTTTTGGGCAGTAATATTACTTCCTGCTGCTTCCTTATAGAAGTTGGAATTTCAACCCATTTAGCCTCAAATTTCTAGATATTCATTCAATGTAAATTTAAGGCCATTGGCAGACAGAGCTTACCTTAAGCATAAGTTGTTTTCTTCCATCTCTGCTTGCAAACTGGCCAATTTTTAGCTGAATGTCTCTTTCACTATATTTTATTAAGAGTAACAAGAAGCAGCTATCACTAACATTCTACTTTTTCTTGATTTGTTCCCATATGACTACAACCTTGGTAGGTAATGGGTTTGACTTTCAGGTGATTATGGCAAGTGTCAGTCAAATGCTTTACCTTGCCCTAAAAGGGTGACTGAGTCAAATGACTACAATAATATTTGTGTTCTTTCTAGTAATTAAACAAATTGCTAAGACAGTCCTTCAATTCTAGTTTTGTTTTTTGTATGTGTGTGTTGTTGTTTTTTTGTCAGTATCCTATATCCTAGAAGACAATTCTATTTTTTGTTTGTTTGTTTGGGCTTAAGTGCTATAAAAATATCCTACCATACACTGTTTTAAAAAATACAAATTTTTCTCATGTTATTAATTAAAAAATGAGTGGTCTAGGACAACAGATTTACATAAATGAGTCAGAAGTTTCACTCATTACTTCTATTCATGCACTTTAGCATTAATTTAATCACACCACGGCTAAATTACAAAGCTAGCAGCCTTTATCCAGCTAACATTTTGGGGCTTCTATTGATAAAGAAAGAACAGGAGAAGAGGAGAATGAATAATAAGAGATTGTTAGAAGTTTCATGATATCCTGGTAAAAAAAGAATGTAAACATTTTAAAAACAATTTAAATAATTGTAATTTAACCTAGAATAATAAACCTATGAGAATAATGATAGAATTCCTGAAAACAAAGAGTAATAGAGTTGGAAAAATATTGGGGGAAAAAATTTCTCTAAAAAGGTGTCAATGTATAAAAGATAAGAAAATGTTGCTAAAATAAGAATAGACAGATAGCCAAAAGCATATAATACAGACATTTATATAACATGATTTGTAAAAATATAGCATATGATAAAGATTATATTTTAAGTAAGTAGTTGAAATAGTCATTATTAAATACTATACATGTTTTAGGAGAATATAGATGTGAATATATATATATATATATATATATATACATATATATATATATAAAAAGGTAATATGCAAATTAGGCAGTGGCACTGTTACAGGTCATGACCAGACAGGAGGAGGTTGTGTGTGCAGATGAGGCCCGGAGCAGAGCCAGAGACAGAGATGGGGGGCTGGACCAAGCTGCTGCACCGCGGTTTGGGCCAGCCCCCCAGAACCAGAGTGGACACAGAAAGGGACAGGGAGGTCAGAGCAGACATGGAAGGGGATGGGGGGCTGGCCCACAGCCTCTGCAGCTGAGCACAGGCTCGGAGAGGAGAGGGCGGCCCACCCGTAGCCTCCTCGGCCTAGCGCAGGCCGCAGCCGAGTGCAGACCCAGAGTAAAACGTTGACAGCAAGTCCTTTCAGTATAATTGGGGCATTAGAGGCCCACAGAATGATTATTTCCTTTTCTATGAAACACATAAGTCTGACACACTATTTACAAATAAATACCTTCCATATACTGACATTTTACAGCCCTGGAAAGTTACATATAATGATCAGCAGAGTGAGAAGATGAAAAGAATTTTTACACTTTTAAAGATGCAACTAATTTCTGTCTAGAAGACAAACCAATTCAAAAAGTGATAGTTTTATTGTCCTATAGGACATTAGCCAGATTGTATCTAATTTAGCAGTTTTACTTCAGTCTTTCATCTTTGGCAATCTCCTTTGAACAGCATTATCATCCTGCCAGTCCCTTCACTGAGTTAAACAGAACTTTTGCATCTGCTATTATGTATTTGAATAAGAATTATGTATTTAACGCATGCAAAATTTTGTTTTGACACAATAAAACAAAAAATCATTTGATTCTTCCCTGGAACACAGAAAAGCACAAACTTGAATCATTGGTGTGGCTTAGGCTAATTTTCCAAATATTGTTAATAAAATTAATGTAGGGATCTTCACAGAGCCAAGAATTCTCTCTTTCAGGCCTACATATTCATCATCTCCAAGGAGAAGGCCTGTTATTCTGTGTTTTGTTTTGTTTTGTTTTTTAATACTCACCAGAGGATATTTTTTTCACTGCTTTTTAGAAAGACTGTACTGGAGGGAGAGGGAAAGGAAGAAGAAGAGGGAGAAGGACAGGGAGACAGAGGAAGAGGAAGAGGGAGAGGGAGAGGGAGAGGGAGAGGGAGAGAGAGGAGAGGGAGAGAGAGAGAGGGAGAGGAAGAGGGAGAGGGAGAGAGAGAGAGGGAGAGGGAGAGGGCCCGCTTGTGGCCGAGGGCAGGCCTTCCCCAGCAGTCCTGCCTCTGTGTGTGAGCTGCAGAGGAAACACCTTTTTTGACTGTGCATTGGCTAAGCTCCCTGTACACTACTTGCAGTGTTCTTGGTAACTTGCTAAATAAGAATCCAAGAAGGTGATCTAGGGTTTTTCCACCTCAATCCTGGAGGAAAAAACAGAGGTCCACTGCTGAAGGGGCTAAGAAATGTCATATCCTGCCCTAGCCGATTTGGCTCTATGGATAGAGCCTCAGCCTGCCAACCGCAAGTTCCAGGTTTGATTCTGGTCAAGAGCATGTACTTAGGTTGCAGGCTCCTCCCTGGCCGGGGCCCAGGTCAGGGCTCATGCAGGAGGCAACCAATCGAAGTGTCCCTCTCACATTGATGTTTCTCTCTGTCTTTCCCTCTCTCTTCCACACTCTCTAAAAATCAATGGAAAAATATCCTCACGTGAGGATAAAAAAAAAAAAAGAAGAAAGAAATGTCATAACCTATGAAAGAGACATTTTGAAAATGCCTAAAGAAAGTTGTCATTTTTTCATGGTGAAGGGACTGAGTCCGGGTTGATGAAAACACCTTGGCGGCTGTGGCGGCTGGCAGTGGCAGCACAGCGGGGTGATGGGGGTGGCACCTTCCCCTAATCAGCCAGGTTGCCTCCTGCAGAGGGAAGCCTTCTGATGGCTTAGGCTCATGGGGAGCGGGCCTAAGCCATCAGTAGGACATCCCCTGAGGGATCCCAAACTGTGAGAGGGGGCAGGGTGGGCTGAGGGACCCCCCCCCAGGTGCACGATTTTGTGCACTGGGCCTCTAGTTTGTATAATAATGGTGCAAGAAGAAATTTTGTAAGAGTGATCACAAACCACCATGAAGAGTGAAAGAAATTTTAAAATATAATATTATTATAAATGATTGACAATTGCTGCAAGTAATAAATGACCACAAACCTTACTAAAATATAAAAGGAAATCTGGAATATTCAGATAATCTATATAATATATAAAGGACTAGAGGCCCGGTGCATTAAATTTGTGCATGGGGGTGTGTGTCCCTCAGCCCAGCCTGCACCCTCTCCAATCTGGGACATCCCTCTCACAATCCAGGACTGCTGGCTCCCAACTTCTCCCCTGCTGGCTTGATTGCCCTTAACTGCCCTCCCCTGCTGGCCTGGTTGCCCCCAACTTCCCTTCTCTGCCAGCCTGGTCACCCCTAACTGCCCTCCCCTGCAGGCTTGATTACCCCCAACTGCCCTCCCTTGCAGACCTGGTCTCTCCCAACTGCCCTCCCCTGCTGGCCATCTTGTGTCCACATGGGGGCAGCCATCTTTGACCATGTGGGGGTAGCCATCTTGTGTGTTGGAGTGACAGTCAATTTGCATATTACTCTTTTATTAGATAGTATTTGTATTTTTAAAGCGTGAACAGTTATTGCAAATGAATGAGATAAAAATCAACACTCATGAAATAATGGCCAAGGATATAAGCCACAAAAGAATAGATAGACTGTTTTAGAAACTTAAGGAAAAAATCAAACCTTACCAGTTATTCAAGAACCAATCAATGAGTACACTTTTTAATTATCAGGAAGTAACTAATTAATGTAGCTAATGTTGACAAGTTTATGGTGAAATGGTAACATTCATGCAATGCTAAAGGAAGTTACTTTCATTATTTTTTGAGTAACATGGTAATAGATGTCAAAATCCTCAAAATATTAATACACTTTTAATGATAAGTTATAACCCTTAGGGAGTTAAATAAGTAGTATTGTGCAAATTTAAGAAATTTATCTCTAAAAGTGTTCATTAAAATGCTTTTAGCAAAAGAAAACACTGCAATTTCTTAACTGTCTCTCAAAGAGTGAAACAGTCCTTCTTTGTGATACGTGCATACAATGGAATCGTGGGCAACATTAAAATTTGTGCTATACATATATATTTATTTGAATAAAATAATACCAATGGTTTTTAAGTGAAAAAAGTTATAAGATCACATATAATATACATATCTACAATGTATTTACACATGTAGAAAACATACATATTTATATTTTTTCTCTTAAGATGATAAATATTTGAAGAAGTTTATGGATTAGGAAAAGTAATTAGGTTAATTGAATTAACTAGCTGAGCCAGGTCAAAATATATTGTGAATAAATTATGTGCTGAATACAATTAGCTATGTAATTAGAAATTTTCAAAGGGGTATCTTTTTGCTGCAGCTGAGTGTTTTATTGAGACTGTACTAATTGTATTATATTGGTTAATTTGATATCTGAATAAAATTTAATCAAAAAACATGAAAATTAACATTACTAATTTGTACCTATTTATAAGATATAGTTAATTGCTTTACATTTTCATTCTGAAATAAGAATGTTAAAATTTAGAAATCATGTAGATAAACACATATATATTCATATATATATATATATATATATGTATGTACAAATATTGAATGTCTATATGTTTAAATATAAATCAAGGCAGCATCTATTACCCCTCTGTAGTTTGGCTAAAATATTAATCCATATCATTATATTCTATAATATTCATCATCAATTTGAAATGTGTAGGGTAAGTCACCTAGTTAAGTGAAAGCTTGATAAACTAATATAACAAGATTGAACATTTGTTTTATGTGGCAATTGGCTCACAAATGTCTGCCTGGGCAGATGGTATTGGTTTTAAAAGAAAAACCTAGTTTGCCTGCAGAATTTCAGAAAAATCTGGGCATCATTTTCAGACTCTGGTAAAGGAGAAAGGTGTCATTTCCTTGACAGCCCCAGTGGTTTCCGTTACTGTGTGCATGGCAGATGCCATGAACAGATCGATGTGTAAAGAAAGACGATGTACAAGAAAATAATACATTAAAACTCATTATCTGTAGAAAAACCTGCTCTGTTGGGAGCCACTTGGAAGCATTTTTTTGTTGGATAGAGAATGCATAACATTCTTAATATATGTCCTTTTTAATGTAGTGGGTCTAGATTCACATATATGGTTCTTGCCTGAATGGGAATAAAAACATTGTGGCTCAATGACAGGTAGCCTTCCAGGAATAAATAGCAGAAATGAATCAGTCTTAAATACAACATGCAGTATAAAATGTACCTTATTATTTCACTTACTTATCCTCTTGGCTTGGGTCTTCATAGCTAAGTCCTTATAATGGAACCATCCATTACTGTCAAAAACAAATAAACAAAATAAAACAGCAAACATCACTGAAGATTTAACAGCATGAATTAAAATTGGAAGGCAATATTTTTGTGTTTTGTATTTTCATTAACTTATTTTTATCTTTTTTTTTTAAGAATATGAAATCAGGAAGATCTGATCCATTTGTGAAAGTAAAATCCTGTGTTTTTTAAAAAAATGTACTAAGGTTGTTGTTTCATTGACCCAGAGTATTTTATTTATTTATTTTTTTCTGGTGACTAGAGAAATGACTGCAAACTATTAATGCAGAGAACAGAACACATATTTCAAATTTCTGGTATCTTCACCATGCTTGAATGAGTGTTTTCACTGATAGCATGAATCAAGTTCCTCAACAATAACAGTGATGCACCAATAACAATCATGATGATTCGCCAATGCCAGTCCTGATGAGCACTATTTAAAAACCAAGGGCCCTACTTACACTCAATTTAGCACTGCACAGGAAAGGTGAGCAAGGTGGTGGGCCAGCAAAGGGCTGTGAGACTGCCTTCCCTGAAAGCCACAGAAGAAGGACCAACGTCAAGGTTAATTTGTTTAATTGGCAATTAAATGTGCCCCCTTGTTCACAAAAAACATGAATCTCCTGAGAAGAGTCTCTACAAATTGTGCATAGAAATAGATCAACTACAATCTTCGGTTGACTAAGGTAAATGTTAAATGCAATAACAGGATAAAATAATCTTCATCTCCAATGTCCTCTTTAACTTACTTCCATTTGGAATATTATTTTAGTGGAGAAAATGGAAGCTAAATAGAGTATGCTGATTTATGCTTCTTTTCTGTCACTTTTACTATCACAACACTCTTTCCAAAGACAATGGATACGTAACTTCTTAGTGAGCATTGCAAGATGCTGCCTCCAACTCTGCCTTCCCCTAAACTTGCCTCCCCCACTCACCTGTAAGCATTGCTTCCCTTTGTTTTCATTGGGGGTGACAGAATTTCCTGCATTCCATGTGTCAAGTTCTACAGACCCTGTGACAGTTTTCTCACCTGCCCATGTTACTTCTTGACCTGGACTTCCTACTTTTACAAAACTGCTTACATTTCTGCAGTTTTGCAAAGTATTGATCTCGTTTACCAATAGCCTAAATATTCCCTTGTTCATTAAGAACTTGGCATTTGGGTCAATTTCAGTGGTTTGACCCAGGAAACTAGAATTGTTTGACCTTCTCACCACCAGCATCTCTTGCCATCTTTTCCTATGTCATCACTGTGGACACTGTGATCTCTTAGAGCTACTCTGACTTGAATTCAGATATGATATGTTGATGTTTAATCACAGCCTCCTGCCCTCTTGTCTTTTTCATTGTCTTACTCTTTTATACACATGCATTGATCTAATTATGATATCTTGTCTCTTGATCTCACCCTTACTATTATATCTCCATCGATTACCTCCTTTATGGCTTCATTTCCTTCTTGAACATTCAGCTAAGGTCCCATGTCTGGATCTTGCTTTTTGGAGATAGCTCCTGAAAACTCTCATCATGTATCATCTTTGTTAATACATCTGGGCAGCTTAATGTTGCCTCATGAAATCATATAACTGTACATTTTGGTGCCACTAAAAATAATTTTAATTTCCCTTAGGTCTACAATACTGATCCGCTATCACAACCCAAAGCACTCTACTTACCCCAGGAGCTGTATTAGTCAGGGCTTTCCAATTAAAATAAAAAGACAGAAATAAGGTATCTAATAACTCTCATCCTTTAGCATCTGAGAATTCCCTGCAGGGCTTGTTACAATAAAATTGCTGGGCCCCATTCCAGAGTTTCTGATTCAGTAGGTCTAAATTGGGGACTGATATTTGATTTTCCAACATGTTCCCAGGGGTGTGGACCACACTTTGAGAACCACTGGAGTAGGAACAGAATTTTTTTTAATCAATCTCTCTCTCTCTCTCTCTCTCTCTCTCTCTCTCTCTCTCTTTCTCTCTCACTTCCTCTGTATTGGCTTCCTTGGTCACACAATCTTTTTTCCCATAATACAAAAAAATGCTACCAACAACTCCAGGATTAAGTATCTTTTTTATTCATATATCTAGAGGAAAAAAATACTGCCTTTTCCTGTAACTCATAAAAATACCAGGAAATAAACTGGAAGGAGTCAGCCTTACTCTAGGTAATTAAGCTGAGTTATATTTGCAGGGACCCAGCAAAGAAGGGGGCCCACAAGGACAGTATGTGGGGTGGATCGATGCCCTCTGCAGTGTGTTTTACATCTCTTTGCTCTTAAAACAACCCCTCGCTGCTTGCTACACCTTCTTTCTTAAGAAGGAATCTTATTTAACAAAACAGCTGAGGTTATAAAGCAAGCCATCACTCACCTCTTGTCCCAAACATGTAATTACAAAAATGTATGTATTTAGGGCCTTTGGAGTATTAGAGCAGAAATTAAACAAACAAGCAAAAAAGAACGCAAAAGCAAAAAAGCAAGAGTGCTGGAGAGGAAAAGAGTAAGGAAGTAGACTAGGCTGAGTAGAAAAAAACTATAAAAATAACCTAAGGTTTTTTTCTTTAGAGTTAGGAAATTATTGGATCATATGATATATCCTCACTTCCTTTATTTTAATTTGTGAGAAAAATGTTCCCTTTTTATACACTAATACCAAAAGAAGCTCTTGTTTACAAAGGGGTTTTATTAATTGCTTTTCCCTTCATATTTGTCTATTTGTAACTCTCATTCTCTCAGTCTAAAAATTTTAATAAGTCTATAAATTTAGTCAGATCTATCCAATTTGCCATATGTGATTGTATGTTTATGAGTTCAACAAAAATTTAGCTTGCACTGTATCTGCTTTTAAAAAAAACTGAATGCTATGTAGATATTTATACAGCAATAAATATTCATTTATTTCATCCTTTTAAAGTGCATACACCATTTCAATCGATAAAACATAAATTATTTAAACATTTCCTAGTTGTTGAATATTTAGGTGTTTG
This sequence comes from Eptesicus fuscus, assembly GCF_027574615.1. Classification (NCBI taxonomy): domain Eukaryota; kingdom Metazoa; phylum Chordata; class Mammalia; order Chiroptera; family Vespertilionidae; genus Eptesicus; species Eptesicus fuscus. The sequence goes on from NC_072480.1 coordinate 23,747,239, forward strand.
CAATGTTTTGTTTCCATAAACAGTGCCACAAAAATGACACCTTTATTTATTTATATTTTCATATTTATCTGTTTAGTTTTACATTATAAAATTCCAGTTGTGGAGTTTCTGGGTCATAGGATATGCATTTTTCAAGCTTTTGATTTATGTATTCTCCAGAGCAAACACATGGTTTACCCAAAGCTTAAGCGCTCATGGTTTCACCTACCTGCTCACACCCGGTATTACCATTCTTTTAATGTTGGCCAATCTGGTAGGTATAAATTACTCCTTGGTGTCAATTTACTTTGCATATCTTTGAACGCTTGTGTAGTTGATCCCCCCCCCCCCCCCCCCCCCCCCCAGTTTTTGGCATTTGTTGTGTAGTACCTCAGACACGGCCAGCACCCCATCTTCTGCTGTCTGCCCTGGGTGGCCTGTGAGTCTGGGTGCAAGGCACAGGCAGGACAGCAAGGCCCTTTACTTCCAGATCTTTGATGGCAAACCTCCCCTTGTCCCTTCGTGCCCCATCCCCTGGAGGCAGCAGATGAGGAACAGTTGGAGGGTTCCTTTTCAGAGCTGCTAGAAAGGACTCTGAGGACGTGTGAGCAGAGAGCCAGCACGAGGCCCACCGCCCACTGCCCCCGCTCCGAGGTCGGGCAGCTGCGCGAGGACCACACCACAGGCGAGCTTCAGCAGCTGGTGCGAGATGTTGGCAGTTGCTACTAAACGACAGAAGAACAAAGTTTTTGAAGGCAAATGAAAGGTTTCATGGAGAACCTGATGCTTCCTTCAGGCAGACAGGCCAGAGTTAGATTTTCATCAGCACCTCCGCGGAGGGTTGGGGTAGGGGAGCAGTGAGGACTGACTCCGTCCCCTCCCCAGGCTTACGCTGGTTCCGCTGCATCAGCACAAGCTTACAACGGGCAGTTGTGGGCACCAAGAGGTGCTAGAGGCTTCTTGGGATGGGCAGTCAGTCCAAGGTGGTGGTCCCGGCAGCCTCAAGAGCCCTCTTGCCCAGACCACCCACATGTGCCAGCTTTGGGCCAGGTTGGCCCAGACACCTCCTACCTGTTCCCATGCGTAGATAGGTCAGGAGCTGTAGAGTCAGGGCAGTGGTGGGAGCAGCGTCACCCAGGCTAGCTCAGGAACCTCACTGCGATGGACAGCTCCAAGTAATGCCTGGTTCCCAAAAGCAGTTATTTGGCTCCTGAATCAACGTCACAAGGCCAGGCAGCTAGCTGTCCTTGAGAAAGGCTGCTGTTCTGCTTTGCCCTGTCAGATCCTGGAAATCATGCACATGGGCCCGGTGGCACACTGCTTGGAGTGTGGGCCGGCAGCCCCCTGAAAGGAGCACAGCTGTCAGCCACAGGCATGCTGAGGCTCACCCGCAGGCCAACAGAATGTCTGCATTCCATGCAAGCATCAGAGTGGTGGCAGGCTGGCCCTTCAGCGCCCCTCAGCGGTGTGTGTCTTCTGATGCCACTGGGACCCATCGGTTCTGAGTGGTCTTTAAAAGTACCTCAACTACACGTAGTTGAACTCTATTCAAGTTCACCTCTCCCGACTAGGGACTTTAAACATTGTACTACATAGAGACTGATACTCAATAGACCAAAGGCAGATCCCAACGAGGAGAAAAAGTCCCTCACCAGCACTTGATCCAAAGGTCACTTTCAAGCACTGGGATCCGGGTGGGGTTCATTGAACATAGAAGTGAGAAGTTGTCAGGAAAGTTTCAAAGGCTACTCCACAATCCAAGTCGTTCCTTAATTGTTTAAAATAAAAAGCAGCCAAGTCCCTTCTTAATGCAGATAGTTAATCCGAAGCCCTAGAGCAGAGCGAGCTACTCCTCAGTTCTGCCTCCCTCCTTCCCCTCTTCTCACGCCAGCTGAAGAACTGAGCACAAAGTAAACAAGTGAAAGGAAGGCACGGGGCGTCTGTTCTCAATGAAAAAGCAAACAGGATTGATAAAAAATAGTCCATTTGTGGCCACTGGTTATTCAGTGACCCTGACAGACAAAAGGCTCCTCCTTTTGCCCGCATGAAAAAGAAGTGTCGATGCAGAGACAAAATGGTCCTAACTGGCTGGTCACTGGAGAGAGAATCATGGAAAGAGCACTGAAGAGAACACCAGAAATTCCGTCCAGTGCTGTTGTGGCTGGGTCAGGGAAGGCTGATGTGCCCCAGGCTACCCACTGGCTGGTCGCTCTGTCCCATTGCTTTACCTGGATTTACACGATTGAGATTTCCTTTCCCAGAGTCCTCTGTTATCTCACAGAAGGGATCTGACATACTGATGGAGGTACAGTTCGTGTGGATCAGTGTGAACTATCCTGGTATCATTACAGTCAAAGGGCGGGGGAAGCTACAGCTTTGGCTCCTTGACCTGCATAACTTATCACTGTCCTTAATGATTCCAGCCATTTTCCTCAAAGATCCAGATTTTCCATGACAATCATCTGGGGTTTTGATAGCAGCACCTAGAAGCAGAGGCTAAATCTTTGGCCTGTTCCTTTTATAAATGAATAATCACAATGCAGTTCTAGATCAAGGCCCAGCTCTGGTGGATAGTCTTCAGTCTTCTTCTCAGGAATGGGACTCTGGTCTCCCCCACTTTTGGAAACCTGGTGCCGGCATAGTTAACACAATAGCAGCAGCTTCTGTCTCCAGACGTGGCGGGGAAATTCAGTGTTTCTGATTAGTGGGTGACCACCACTTACTCTGCAGTCATGAGAGGCTGGTGGGCCGGGCCTTAGCTTAAGGAAGCGGGGAGGTTGCAGACCCTTGCTAGGATCTCCAGGTTTGTCCTCGCACTTCTTATCTCCGATGCTGGGAAATGCATCTCTCAGATTGCAATAAGAAACACAGAAATCACCTTCCTTTTAAAATGATGGCCCCGGGGCCAGAGGGGAAGAGGCTGGTCAAGGCCACAAGCCAGATGGGCAGAGCTGGGGCTGGAGGACCGTGTGGAACTGAGAGCCAGGGTTCACTGGGTCCTGCCTAGAACCTGTCTGCGAGGAGGGGCATGAAATTGCTAGGAGTGAACAGCCTGACTCTGAGTACTTTCCTCAACCACCAGGACCTGCAGGGAGGGGAGCACTGAGCCCACCCTCTGCCCCACCCCACTTCAGCCCCGTGGCCACCTCACCAGGAAGGCTTCTGTGTGGTTCTTGGCCCTGATCAGGGCAAGGAGAGAAGGGGCGTGCTGCCACGCAGCTCCTGCCCCAGGCCCAGGCCAGTGATGAAGGAGCCGGAGCAGCAGAACTGGGGCTCCCAGGGCTGGTGGGTGAGCAGGTGGTGCCAGCCTAGGAGAGACGCTCTAAGAGTAGTTTCCAGATGTGCACGGTGCCAGGGTCTTCAAATCTGGGTCCCACAGGGGCGATGCTGGCCCCCTAGTAGACCTCCCGCTGGCTGTCGACAGCCTGCAGACCCAGCTCCTGCTGCAGCTCCACCATGCTCATGGCCTCGCTCAGGTCCTGCCTGTTGGCCACCACAACGACAGGCAGGTCAGGGTCCTTGTCCAGCAGCTTGTGCAGCTCCTGCCGGGTCCAGGGCAGCCGCAGCCGGTCAGCCGAATCCACCATGAATACCAGCACGTCCACCTGATGCCTTCCGACATCCCCCCTGAAATATTTTTAAGATATCTACTTATTTGGAATTTTTGTTTCCAATTTTCCCTTTTGTTCATTTGGTGTGTTCTACTAATAAAAATCATTAACATTTATTGAAGCTTATTTATATGTATCAACTTTGTCCTAGTATTCTACAAGCATATTTCTCTCAATCATCACAATAATCTTATAAACAGATTCTATAATTATTTTCATTTTACAAAGGGATATCCAATAGTATATAGGTTAAATAATTTCCAAATGTCATACTATAAGTAGCCATTATCAAGCATAATATGCTTGAAACCAGAAGGATATGCCCCTTATCATTCTATAGACTTTTGAATTTCAGTCCTTCAATTTACTACTACTGCCTTTTCTTGGACTGTATTTAAATCTCACATGGACTCTTGTGGCAGTCTTTTTTGATTCTAGTCTTGCAGTACTTAAATTATCATGCACTATATATCTGCATAGATTTTTCTATAAGCCTGATCCTAATTCTCCTTTGGCTAAGATCCTTTAAATGGCCTCATGTTTTCACACAAAAAAAGCCCAAATTACTTGCAAGGCCACAAATGCTTCCATGGTCTGACCCCATTAGGTACAACTCTACTCTTGTCAATTGGATGAAACACTTGTCAATCTTACTTGTTTTATTCTTCAACATACATTCAAAGCCACTTACATTCAATGCCTTATGGCCTTAACCCTATGGGTAAGTATTCACAATTGCTTTTGTATTTAATACTCATCACTCTGCCCAACCCCACCAACCAACCCCAATAAATACACATTTACCCCTCATTCTACCAATATGTCTTTCCTCAAACATTCTAATAACATTCCTCTTTAAAGCTTTTATGTACTTCCCATCTATTTTTTGACCCTCAAGCCCACTGCTTCTTCTTATTCAAACTTTTAACCATTTTCTACCTAGAACATTTTGTTTAATCATTTATGTCAATCTCACTGTATTTATATTTAATTTTAATTTTGAATAACAGAGATCTAGGTCTGATTTATTTCACATCCTGCATTTCTGAAAAGAGATCTGGTATATACAAGTACTTTTGATGAATAAGTAAAAGAATAAATACATATTATGAGTTCATCTACCAATTTTCTTCTAAATGCCAAAAGATCAAATGAATACATCATTTTAAAGCAGCCATTGAACATATATTTTTATGGTTTTTTGGTGTGCACATCATTGTCCATTCTTTTATTAAAACATTTTAAATAGGCAACCATGTATATCATTTCTAGATGCTCCCAAATAAAAAGCATTAAAATATTTACCTCCAAAATTAAACATCAATAACACCAAAATAATAGAAAGAACTGTCTACTGATTAAAGTTGCTTTTTCCTTATATTAATTTCAGTACCTATTTAGACATTTTTAATTGTTAGATAATTTATGCCATTTAAACATTATTTTCCACCTAATACATACTGATGTGCATATTATTTGTCATAAATTAAATGTAAAGTCTTTAACTGTAAAAGTAAAATTTAAATATATTGGTTACAAAACTAATTATTTCATCTATTTACTTTTGTTATTTAGAATCTTTAAAGTACTTGAAAAGGATACACTGAAAAACTGTTTTATTAAAATATGTAGACATTAAATTATTGAACTATCTAATTTAGAAAATCTTCTGTTTGATGAAAGTATGTAAAGGGAAGATTAAATCCTGTCTATTCTTAAAATATTTCCTCTTCCCAAATTTGCAGATTGTTGTGATAATTTGTATAAACTGTTAGGCCAAATCACTGGTGCCACTATGAAGATCTATGAGCTGCTTATAAAAATTGCCCCATTTTTACTTCCGATTTCTGGAGAAATTGAATTACAATTAGCCCAGTTGTACATTAAAAGTTACTTTGTGCTACTTTAAATATAAATGGAAACCATGTAAAAGAGTGAAAGCAAACAATTCATATCACATGGTAGCAAAAAACCAGCCAAGTTGAAATAAGTGAGTGAGGGAGAGGAGGTGAAAGAGGTAAGGGAATGGGATTCAGACTAATGTAAAGACAGCCTCAGTTAGTGCCTAAAACAGTTTTGGGCATTGAGGTGAATGTGGATAGAAGTAATCAATATAACAAAAGTTGATTTAGTATCTACAGGTCTACAGTTGCCCTCATAAAGTTGGGGCAAGATGCATATGGAAATTTTAAATCTTTCAGATTGTATCAAGGTAATGTGGGAAATATACTTTATCCTATATAATAAAAGTGTAATATGTAAATCAACCCAACGGCCGAACAGTGGAATGACCATCCAGATGACCATCCGAGACCACGCTATGAAACCCACTGGCACCAGGCCAGCCAATGTGGGTATGATGCGATTGGTCGGGGCCCAGCCATCGCCCCATGATGGCCCCGCAGAGGGAGGCCCAGACCACCAACTGGTGGGCTGGGGCAGGTGGGCAGGGCCTCCCTCTGCGAGGGTATCCTGGGTCCTGGGTGCCAAAGGGAAGCCAGTGCCAGCAGCCAGGGGAAGGAAGGCATACTTTTGCACAAATTTCATGCATTGGGCCTCTAGTGATATATAACATTTCAGTGGGTACTGAAGTAGCACCTCATAATTAACCACATTATTATTAATTCCTATCACATATGACTATTCAAATATCATAGAATAAAGAGTATCATTAGTCACATGTCAGTTTTAGTTCATCTTTACCAACAAATAAGTTCTGGTGAAGTAAGGTTGTGTTGTCAAATGAGTTTTTTTTATAAAGTGATAATACAAACTCCACAATACCCCTCCCCCCCACACACACACAGAATTCAAATTTTAGGAGTGTAGATAAGGAATTGTGGTCCCATACTGTGTATTTGCTTGCATAATATTAGGCATGCACTCAAATTCTTATGGAGGAGAAAAGATCTATACTAATAAAAGAGAAACATGCAAATTGACTGTACCTCCACTATGTCCACAAGCCACACCCACCAGCCAATCAGGAGCAATTATGCAAATTAACCCAACCAAGATGGAGGTGGCCACAGAGCTGGAGAAAGCAGGAGGCTTGGGTTGCCCCTGTGATGGAGGAAGCCAAGCTTCCCACCTTCCCTGGCTTGCCTTGGCCTCCACTTAAGGCTACAAAGTTTCAATTATAGAAGATAAATAAATCCCAGATACCTGCTTCCAACTGGCCCTGGCCTCTGCTCAAGGAGGGGCTGGGAGCATGGGTTGCCCACAGCGATGGAGGAAGCCAAGATTCCCTCCTGCCCTGGCTGGCCCTGGCCTCCGCTCAAGGCTACAAAGTTTCAATTATAGAAGATAAATAAATCCCAACAAAAATGATGGCGGCCACAGAGCTGGAGCGAGCAGGAAGTATGGATTGCCCCCGGCGATGGAGGAAACCAAGCTTCCCGCCCACCCTGGCCTCTGCTTAAGGCTACAAAGTTTCAATTATAGGAGATAAATAAATCCCAGATACTTGCTTCCAGCCTGCCCTGGCCTCTACTCAAGGAGGCTCTGGAAAAAAAAAAAAAAAAAAAAGAAAAAAAGGAGGGGCTGGAACTTGGGTCGCCGGGGGGGTGATCAGGCCAATGGCAGTTTTGGGTGATCAGGCTGGTAGGGGGCGGGGCCATTGGGAGTAAGCAGACCAGCAGGGGGGCTAGTTGGGGGTGAGCAGGCCATCAGTGAGGATCAGTTGGAGGTGATCAGGACAGTGGGGGGGGCCAGTTTGGAGTGAGCAGGCCAGCAGGGGGGCAGTTGGGGGTGAGTAGGCCAGTGGGGAGGGAAAGTGGGGGTGAGCAGGCCAGCAGGGGGGGCATTTGGGGATGAGCAGGCTGGCGGTGGGGGGCAAGCAGGCCAGCAGGCAGAGTGGTTACGGGCAATCAGGCAGGCAGGCAGGCAGATGAATGGCTGGAGCCAGCAGTCCCAGATTGTGAGAGGGATGTCTGACTGCCTGTTTAGGCCCGATCCCTGTAAACCAGCAATAGGACATCCTTCAAGTGGTCCCAGATTGGAGAGGGTACAGGCCGGGCTGAGGAACAACCCCTCCCCCATGCACAAATTTCATGCACCAGGTCACTAGTTCATATATATGAAATAATAAGAGACTGTTTGCATCACTATAACACTAAAGGCTTCAACTCTGTAGTTCATGTAGTGTGACAGCAATGGTAAACTCTTAAATCAATATCCTTGGAAAGGGCACTTAAAAGAAAAATGTGTGTATAGGTATGAATAGGGGGTTTTGGTGGACAAAATTCAGAAAAACCAAGAAAAAATGTCTTGCTACAATTTTATAGGTGTTTCTGGTTTGAAAATTAACAGGAGATTCTGATCACTGACTTCTCCATCCACCACCAAAGTCCTTTGGATGAGGCTGCTCAGTGGAAAGATAATGACTGTAGTATATGATAGGTGTCATAGTAGCAATATACCTCAGCCTCTGGGGAACCGGGGACAGGATCACCTTTCTTTACCTGAGGACTAGAGAAGGCCTTACTGAGGAATTAATGGCCAAGCTTGTTTTGGTGGTTACTTCACTGAGTATAGGCACTTTGGATTCTGTTCCAGCACTTTCTTAATATAACCACTCTGTTCTTTATCTCCCATTTCTCCCATTTGCATTCACCTCAATGCTTAGATCTTGTTGGATAGAGTTAGATGTGAAATAGAATTCTTAAAAGTGGTTTGAAAAAAATTGTGTTAGTGTTTTATTTAATAAAGTAACAGCCATGTAAAAGATATAGAAAAGCACTGTGATCAAAATTGTTTATTCTCTCAACAACAGCAACAACAAAAAATACAAGTCAGCAAATAGATTTTGTGAGCCGTGGATGACTGTTTCAGCTGTGGCTGAGGCAAAAGCTTTTTTGTCAGTGAAATAGAGGTACTCAATATAGACAACAGTTGTAGCTACAAGATTTGCCGACTCCAATATACATAAAATAATAATGGAGGCAGCCATCGCTAAAGGCTGAGAGACAGCAGAACAGCTGAGCCAAAACAGTAAAATAAAAAAGTTTTTCCCCCTAAAAAAAAAATGGGAACCAACCAACCTACTGGTTAAGAATATAAGGTTCATTAGGGAACAAAATGGGAAGCCCAGTAGCACTGGCCTAATGTCTAAGCAAAATTGAAAAAAAAAGCAAAAACAATAACAACAAAACCAAAACACAAACTAACAAATAAAAATATAGCAAACAACTAAGTTAAGGAAAAAGAGAAGGAGAGAGAGATTTAAACATGAGTATAGCTCCTAAGGGCAAGGGATTTTTTCCACTAGAGACAACATTTAGAGGAATTTAAAGTACAATTTAAAGGAATATATCTTGACAAACTAAGTACTGAAGTCTTGTGATTAGATTTAGTAAGCCCTTGTTCAATATTTGTTAAAAGAATAATACAAAAGGTAGTATGTTCTGCAAGAAAAAATGCT